>NW_026463205.1:0-64715 GCF_021730395.1 Mercenaria mercenaria | reverse complement strand
CGAGAAAGAGAGATTTGCACGGACTTTTGGTGCTTATATACCGTTGGTAGAACTGATACCCGGCTTAATGATAGCATGCTGGCTAGAAACCATGCGTAACGGACGATAATATCCAAAGATCACCAGTTGCCTAGTGATCGTGACGTAACTGCATAGCAACGGTGTTGACAGCTTTTTCTTGCAAAATAAAGTAAATTATTTGCAGAAGAAAATAATTTCTATTATTTTATCATTTAAAAGTAAATAAAACAAAATACTTAACGATTTATCATTATTATTCAATAAGAATCATGTAAAACATTACATCATATGACATTTATCACAAGGGGTAACAAGTAACGTATAATAACATTATTATGGTAAGTTTGGAGGTTTAAGGCCACTTAATGTTTGGACAGGGTGTGCCGGAGCAACTGTCCAAACACAGTCGGTCGAGAAGAACCAGCGAGCCTGGATGAGATATTATGACAGGGAGTGCCGAAGCAACTGTCCAAGCCTGCAATATTATGACAGGGAGTGCCGAAGCAACTGTCCGACATGAATAGCAAAATGAGCAAATGGCAAAACATGTTGCGAATAAGGCAAGCTATCATTGGAATCCACGGGCAAAGACGCAAATTTACTTGAAACCAATCAAGTAAAAAACTTGGCAAGTGCAACAATAAGCTACGCAAACTAGGCAAATATGGCAAGCGCAACAGTAAACTAAGCAAGCTAGGATTGCCAGATCACTTGGGCAAAACCTAGAAACGCAAACAGAATTGCAGGCTTACAATCAAAATTTATCTAACCGCGATTCAAATTACGCTGTGTATTATTACTATAAATACGTCAGTCGAATAGGCCCCCAAACCGACGGGAATGAGGCCAAGGCCCCAACATCGATTTAGGAGAAAATTCGACAGACAGATACCATACAATATCAAATAATAGAATAATTTTGTGTATAAGCAGTGAATTTTGCTGGCTCGCGTGTTCAACCCTCGACCGACAGAATTTTTACGCCACAATAAATTTCTAGAAATTTATACCCCAAAAATTCTTAAAGAACACTGTGCATAAATTTTCCTTCATGTAATAATCTCACATTTCCAGCTCAGCAGACTTTTGTAGCAGTAGTATTAAGCTTTACATCCAAAGGGCTTAAACTACTAACACTATTGCTGTAAGTTTTCGTCCAGTACATCTCTAATATAGTCTAAGTGTAGTAAAATTTAAATTATAAACTCTTGGCTAATTGCTGACGTCAGCAAAAGTGGGCACTAAATATTGAAAAGAAAGCTAATTAAGAATATAAATTCTATAAGACTTTGAAGACCAGTGACCTAATGACTTATTACTTCAGCCGAAAGACCCGCCTGCGCTAAATCAATTGCTCTGCCTATTCGAAAGCTATGCGACCTATAGAAATAGAACTGACTCATAATGATTAAGTGCGACCTGTGTTAAAACCGAGCACACTACAACTAATACATTCCAAGTTAGCGGTGCTCTTTTTTCCCTAGAAATACGTTTCCTATGGCAACCCTCAAGTATTTTCTTTATAACAAAATTACTAGTGGTGACGTGATAACCGTGCAGTTTGTGATAGTAATTCAAACCAGAAATATAGGTTGAAATGCTTTTCGGTAAAAGTCCTTTCTCAGAACAATGAGAAATAAAAACAACTGTGTTTAATTGGGGTTGGCCAAAAATCGCCTAATTTGTAAATTTGTCTGAATTGCCTAAATACGTTTAGCGCTACGTTGTAGTTTGAGAGGGAGTTCAGGGCTGTTACTGCCCGGCTCTAAATTGAAGATATTCCAAAGAAAGGAAGGTATTTGGCGAGGGACTGCGTCTGCTTCTGGAGCGACCTGTCTGAATCTGTCCCACTGAAACCGAGATAATGCGTCGCAAACGATATTTGAACGACCTTGAATATGATCTATTTGACAATGATGTTTAACTGCAAACACCTCAATGTGAGAAATTTAACTAAACACATGATACGATCGGATTTTGATGACAATTTGTTCAAAATATGAACTACCGAAATATTGTCACAATTAATTTTTTAAGTCAGTGACCGAAATAAATAATGCTACAAGAATGGGAAATAATTCAAAACCGTAATATCAGATGTTATTCCCGATGTGTGGCATGATTCTGGCCACTCAGCATTACACCATTGGCTGTGGAAATATATTCCAAAACCCCTGTCTTGGCCCCCAGCGCTATCCGTAAACAACTGAACGTCCTCATTTGTGACCCAAAAGCGGTCGTGAAACACTGAAATCCCGTTATAATTTTGAACGAAATTTAACCACATTTGTAGGTTAAGGCGGATTTCTTTATTGATCTGTATTTGATGGAATGGTTTTGTGAAACCACAAGTAGCATTGATCAAGCGACGAATAAACGGCCTGCCGGCTGCAACAGCACGGCAGTAAAAATTCAAAGAGCCAATAAGGGATAGCATAGCTTTCTTGAAACGTTGTTTAGGTTTCGATGTTTTGTTTTGTTTTGATTATTTTTATTTGTTTACTCTGCGCTGCGTAGTTATGACTGTTTCCCGTCAAACTAATCAATCGTAGGCCCAGCGAGATTTGAATTTTGAGACCCGTTGCCAGATACAGGTCGGTACAAAGAATTAGATCCATATGATATAATTAAAAGGGGACCTAAATTCAAGGCCCGGGTGTTAGTTTTGGAACATGTCTGGGTCTTGGCTGAAGTATTTTATTGTTTTTGCATTGTTTTAATTGTTGTATCCCCCTGAATTGTGTCTAAATTGCCAAAATAATGATTACATTATGAGAAATATAATTAAATTTATTAAACATTGTCATCCAGGGTATCAACCGCTATTACCTTTCTTACCCTCATGAAACGCCTGAGAAAAACTGCCACTGACCATGAACTACATCTATACTCTACTGCTTTATTTTATTAACCATAAAACTTTAAAAACTTTAAAACTTTAAAAAAAAACACATTTAATAAAAATCATTTATATACGTCCGATTGTTGTCCGTACACAGGTTATTTATAGATTACACGCCACGCCTACTGCATAATTGTGTCATATCGATAAATATGCTTACTCCATATACTCTAAAACATTCAATGTACTTTACCGATACCGTTTTACTCTATGTTTTTAAATTGCTGTCATTTTGACATTTTTAATGCTTTTCAGATCTGTTTTTTGCACTTTCTAGCCTAAAGTCTAAATTTAATGATTATGTCGGTATTAGTTACTTTACTTATTGTATAGAAAAGATATTTACGATCGCGCTGTATGAAATTTTACAGTTGGTTTTATCAAAATTCGACCGTTTTTATATGATTTTGCTTGTTTTAATTATATTATCTTACTAAAAATGCTCTAGTAGTCTAGCTATATATGTTCTTTAGCGATACTGGAAATTTGAAGCAAAACTATGGATTAATAAATGTTTTACACGTGAATCCTGTGTACCCGACGTCTAAATTACGCGTGAGAATTTTTACCTAAAATTTACTTGTTTACCTGTTGTTTGTTTACCCTTGTCTGTCGTCGTCTGTATGCTTACTGATCGTCATCACTACTGGCTATTCCTATGGTGGCGTCTTTCTTGTACCTATTTTCTCGGACTGGGCGTTGTTTATGCCACCATAGGTCCCTAATACATATATACACTGCTGGCCTAACTTTAAACAGAATACATGTATTTGATATTCCTTTATCCTGATTTTATTTTCTTTGTTATACTATTAACCATGAATTTAACTTGTTTAAAATTTGGTTAGGATTGGTAAAATTTGATAAAAGTTTGATAAAATTGGTAAAATCAGAGTCGGCCTTTGCCGAAAAGCGAAAACACAAAGACTCTTATTTCTGATTTTTATTTTGCCTAAAGTTATAAAAATATATTTAAAACTAATTTAGTAAAAACAGGTGACCATCCTTGCCGAAATGTAAAGTGGTTGCAAGGGTATGACTCCTAGTTTTTAAACTGTTTTAGGTTTCGACATTAAAGTCATTGCATCTTTAGCTGAAAGGGGTTGTCGGCCTAGAACTATCCTGCACCTGGACGCAGTGCCACCATAGATCGTTAATACTAGCTGACCAAGGGGAAGGCACTAGTGCTTGTCGGAGGCGGAACTGTTCATCATAGGTCCGCCAAGCGAATCCCCCTTGACGCGCGGCACACTCTCTGATGGTAAACATGTAATGCAAAAGTTGGTAAACTTTATCAGAATGTGTGGACAAATAAATAGATGCATAAATTATGAAGGCATCGGTCCATCTCTCGATAGAACCGACTTTTTCCTTACAAACTTTTTAGTGTATTCACCCTTGTAAATTTGTTGTTTAATTGACGTCGGAACATGGGCGGCCAGATGATCTCCTGCTAAACGCATATCCGGCGGCGTAAACAAGCCGCCTGAAGTAGACTAGAAAACAGACTGGGGAAAAAATGGGACATTAATATCCTGAGCAGTATTTTCAACACCGAGACTTAAATTATCGGAACCTTAACTCTGATGTGAATTGTCCGGAGGAAGAACACGCGAATCCCTAATAATAATTTCAAAATCAATAATAGACCTACCCGCATTTGGCTGTAATAAGCTGTTGCTTGCACCATCGAGGTCATCACTCGTGCGCTTCTGTCCCCGTGTAGTTACCACCGGATTTGGAGAGGGTGAGAGTCCGTCTGGCAATGTGAATCAACCAATCTTTGACCGGCAATGGCGTCATCGTTGACAGGATTGACATCGGCATTACTGACGTTGCGTGCCCGCCTAGCATTAGGATTCCGACCCGCAGCACCTTGCTGCAATGGCCCAGCGGCAGCATAATTCCTCCTCCGTACGGCTCGACCACGTGGCATGATAAACGTAATATAGTTTACAGCTGTGAAATTGAGCTTTTAGCAGCGTAGTTTATCTTCGGTGTTGAATCGAGAAAGAGAGATTTGCACGGACTTTTGGTGCTTATATACCGTTGGTAGAACTGATACCCGGCTTAATGATAGCATGCTGGCTAGAAACCATGCGTAACGGACGATAATATCCAAAGATCACCAATTGCCTAGTGATCGTGACGTAACTGCATAGCAACGGTGTTGACAGCTTTTTCTTGCAAAATAAAGTAAATTATTTGCAGAAGAAAATAATTTCTACTATTTGGAATTCCCTACTTTCGTTTTAATGAAAGATAATTATAAGGGGAATTTTTTTCTGATTAATTTCCCTTTTATGGATAATAACTTACAACCGGTAATACCGGTAGCTGTAAACTGCTGCAACTGCCAGCAGTTGTAGCAGTTAACTGCTGTAACTGCCAGCAGTTCTAGCAGTTAATTGCTGTAACTGCTAGCAGTTCTAGCAGTTAACTGCTACAACTACTGCAACTGCTAACTGCTCATTTCACACCGATGAGGTATGCATGTTTTCACGAAAAATGGTACATTTTGAGATGATTCCCCGACAAAACCATCGATAGCAAATATAAACAAATTAAATATCTTTCTAGACAATGTTTAGATTTAATTTTAGAAGTTATTTCATTAAAATATCTAGTGTTTGGAACATTCTACAATAATTTGAAGTTAATGAAAAACACGGATTTTTTCCCATACGGACAAGTACAGAAATACAGCTTTTATCCTAAATTTATTTTGTTACAACCTTTCCGATATTATATTTTTTATAAAAATAAGTTTTAAGTTTTTGTTTACAGTTATTAACGCAAACAAAAGATTATATAAGCATGTTTTCCTTATTTTACGGCTTATATTTTACAAGCCATAAATGCCAAAGCTCAGCTTTTATACAAAATATCAGATCATAATTATACAAACTAAACCAATGCTTACTGTACACTGCAGATAAAATTCCGTGTAGATATTTCTTGGGTTGGATTAAGACATAGAAGTTATGAGATTCTGTGATATTTGAGTGATTAATTATTAATTATATTGATGGAACTAAGTCATTTTGTATTCTTTTACAGTCGCATGACGCAACATCAGTCAATAAAAATATTGGAAACAAAGACTAAAATACGAAAAAAGCTAGCCCATCTATGGTGAATGTATTAGAGGAGGTGGATAAACCTCACTTACAGATAATTCCCCCGGATGAGGATGACATATTTGATAAAAGGAGACTTTGGACATGACTGAAACGGAGCGAAGCGCTGGAGATAAAATGAATGTACAGACGAAATTTCGAGATTTAGTACATGAAATAGAGACATTGCCATTCTGTATTAAATTGTTTCAGAGATATTTGATCACACATGAGGAAATGAATTCCATTCATGCTGCACTCAAGTCGCACAGTACAATAGATGCCAACGTGGAACTTCTAAACATATTGAATACGAAGGATATAAAAAAGTCAGTAATGGCAAATATTTTAGGAGAGGTGGATCAACATAATTTACTGGCAATGTTTTATCCTCCGGATGACACTGATGTAGTGCAAGAGGAAAAAGAAGGTTCAAATGTCTTTGAGACATACCGAAGCACTGCAGAAGAAATGAACTTGAAGAAAAGATTTCCAGACTTAGTACAGTACATGTATATGCCGACAATATGTGTCCAGCTGCACAAAAAAGGTTTGATTACATGTTTTCAAAAGTACAACATCAATGTTATCTATAGGTCATATGGTAATGCACAGGCTAACAGAGAACTCCTGCAAAAATTGAGTACGAAGAGTATTGAAAAGTCAGTAATGTTAGAGATAGTAAATAATGCGCACCAACTACATTTATTTGACATGTTTTATCCCTCGGAGGACACTGATGTAGTGCAAGAGGGAAAAAAAGGTTTAAATGTTATTGGGACAAACCGAGGCTCTGCAGAAAAAATGAACTTTAAGAAAAGGTATCCAGACATAGTACAATACATGAATGCGCTGACAATTTGTGACCAGTTGTACAGCAAAGGTGTGATTTCAAGTTTGGAAATGAGATCCGTCCAGACTGAATATAAATTACATGATGAAGCACATGCTAATGAAAAACTCCTGCAAATATTGAATAAGATGCTCATTGAAAAATCAGTATTTGCAGATATTTTAAACAATGCGCACCAACTACATTTACTGGACCTATTTTATCCACAGGACAACATAGACGCATCCATTGACATCGAAATAAAGCAAAGCTCGGCAGGGTCTAAAGAAAAGAAAACAGTAAGTCCAAATAATGTTTTTCTACCCCATATGGGAAAACATGGATGCATATTTCAAAATCTTTGTATGTACATTACTAAAATGAGCTAGAAGACGAGGCATGACTAAAGTCACATGTTTTTACAAAAGTATATATTAAATGCAATCCAAAAAACAGGGTTAATATCTTAGAGTTAGACTGACATTTTAAAAGGGAATAATAGTATGCAATATTTGACAGTATTTGTACTAAGAAAGAGTTTGATGAACTACTAGTATTAAAACTGGCGAAAAATTATATGAATTTGCATCACATACAAAAATATTCAGCCATTTAATTAATATCAATGTAATGAACGACAGCCATTTCGGTAAGTGACGTCATCTTACTTTCCTTATCATTATGTAGCTGCCGTTTCAATACAAGTATTTCTGTCGCTTAGTTCAGTAGAGAGAGTAACAGGTTCGAAACTGTTACTGGCTGTTAAACTAACCGCTGGTTAAATTATGATTTGAAACACTGGTCTTGATGGGAGAATCTAGTATGATGTTTTGATTTTATTGTAAAGATTTTTCAAAGTTCATAATTCTTATCTCATACATTTGCTTTTCTAAGTCTTATAAAATGTAGAAAAGTAACCATAAAAGTTAATCAACCGTTAGCTTAATTGCCTGTTAAAGTTTCGAACAACTCGGTCCAGATCTACAAGGCACGGGTTGTGAGGTCGATGCCCAAGCAAGGCATTTGATCTCCGTGACAATTTGATAAAGACATTGTGTCTGAAGTCATATCGTCCGCCAACTCTGATTCATATGGGGCAGCTGGCAGTCTTTTGTGTGGAGAACAGCAAGATGGTGAGGTTAACTACCCGTCGTTGACATGGTACTGTTGAAAATGGCATTAAAAATAACAAAACAAACCCCCCCCCCCCCCAAAAAAAAAAAACAACAAGATCAACAAACAAACAAACATCACGAGTATAGCAATTTTTCTTTGTTGTCCACATTTGGTAATGTTTTCGTCAAAGTTAATGTTTCATAAAGCCATATCTGATAAGAAAATATTTTCAAGTGTTGCAGATTCCCGTTAATCATTTCACAGCCACGTTTAAGCTGTCTCAAGATAAATTCTAAATTTACATTGTTAAATTAAAGGGCAAGGAAGGCCTGACAATAAGTTAATTTTATAAAAAAGCCATTCTCAAGCCTTTCATATCACTGAAAGAATTTATAAATCTAAAATTAAACCAATTTTGATTATATTTTAATGTGACCGCTTGTGCTGTTATTTCCAATTATTGTCGAGGTTCATTCATATTTTGGTATATAAGGATAAGATTAATTAAAATTGGAAAGAGTTATTTGGATAAAGAGATATTGCTTCAAACGTTTGTAATTAAATGTTTTAGTACTTATGAACGATACAGTCCACAATAAACAAAATGACTCTTGTTGATTTTTAAAAATCGATTAACAAGGTAACCAAGACCTTCCAAACTTGCCTAGAATAAATTTAAAGCGAATGGTAGACGTACAGTTACAATACTGCTTTCATACACTAGCCAACACACAAAAAATATTTAATTCTTTAAATAATTTTTAAAATGTCTGTAGAATGTATTTGTCACTATCTATTAGAATCTTGTATTATTTATTTCAGTAGTTAAAGAAATGTTAAATTCATCAGTTTCAGACTTACAATAGCGGAGCATCAACTCTTGCTTTAGAAACCATACTCCAGGATAGCAACCCAGATGATAATACTATCAAGATACATTTTGACGCCCCGCCTAAACGTGAAGAAGAAGACATAGCCACTTGCCGTACTTCAGCAAGCGATATTGTTGAAATTCTGGCGAATCATTCATTCAAAACTCGTTATAAAATTCCAAAAATGGTAGAATTTGCTAGCCTGTCATTTGGACAAAAGAGAATGGCGTGTACTTTTTCAACACAAGCCTTTTGGAATATCAAACAGAGGTTAGGTGATAGATATACACCTAGACTTGCATGCGTGTCTTTAATGAAATCATACCTACATTACTACAATATTAACAAAGATGATTTTGAATTTGAAAAGAACGCATTTGCAAGATTAGTCATACTGGATTATATTTGTTATGCTCTCGTTCGAAGCCATCAGAATATCGTTGAAGCTTACCCGTCAAGTAAGGACTCGACAATTTTATTGATTGCTTTTACGATAGACGTTCAAAAATCTTCAGACTTTATATTTAATGGGTTTCAAGTTTGTTGCAAGTCCTATTATGTAAGCTCATATGAGTCGATTTCTGCAGAAAACTATGCACAAGAGAAAGACTTGCATTGCCCGTTAGGAGATGAATTGCTTAATGGTGTCATCCTATCAAACACCAAACTATTATTTACAAATCACAGCAATCTTGAAGGTATTGGTTCAAGTATGGTCAGATCAACGAAAAATGGATATGATACAACTGCACCTTGTGTGGTACTTTACTGTAGGTATAAATCTTACATACCGTATGGTGAGCAAAGGTTTCCAGAATTCCTCACCCATTCTAGTGGTATTTCATTTAAAACTGATGTACGGGATGGATATTTCAGTTTTGGCACAAATGGTAATACACTGCAAGGTGCTGCAACGGAGTGGCACAAAGAAGTAGCCATGGGTTGCAGCGTGGGGCCGAAAAGTGGACAGTACGATGCAACCATTGGGCCATTTGTAAAAGTTGATGGTATTGGCGAAACCTGTTTCCTGACAGTCAGGCATATGTTCCAGCCCTTCGATCTAGATGACCGCCGATTACAAGGAACTAAACTTATGCAGCCGGCTGATGGAGATACTAAGCCCGATCCATACAGTCAAACTTGTCAAAGAGGACCTGGTAATGATAGAGAATGTGGCGAAGTCTTAATGAGCGTTTTTAACGAGAGGGTTGATGCAGCAGTTGTCAAAATAAAAGCTGATCGTTCTCCGAGCAGAGGATATTTCGTTGTTCCTAGGGAAAATGAACTAAAATTTGCCGGTATTACAGTTAAAGAATATATTATTGCATTGCACATAACTTTCATAATATGTACGTAAGTTTAAGTATTATATTTTTTAAGAACTTTCAATGTTTTATACGATACGTTTTAGTACCTTTTCTTGTAGATAAAAGGGCTTTCAAAACTAACCATGCATTTGTCTATAAAATTATACATTTTTGTAGCATTCAGTTTTAAATTCACCGACATCACTGTTATTGAAAGCCTTAGTATAACAGATCTGTGTTTTATTTTTTCGATATGGTCTTTGTGTTCTAACTTTATCTGATCACATAGCTAGTTACCCCATTGACAATGTTAGAATAAAGCTAACTATAGCAGAAATGAAATCACATAGAAAAGATGAGTTCATATGGAAACGCTGTCAATTACTTACAAAAACATATTAATACTGGTTAGAAAATATAAACAAACTGATACGATTTGCTGACTATCGTACATAAAAGAGTTTCTGTTGGAAAACAACATCTTTTATGCTCAATGAAATAAATTTTCATTTTCAGGCTTATCCTAGCTACACTTGATTCTATATCTATTTCAGGATTTTCCCATACAAACTTTCCAGCCTTTGATGATGGATCAGTGATGGATGCAAGAACATTCACGACGGAAAACTTTGCTTCAGAAAGAGTGATCAAATTTGGGAAAGTCACGGGATTAACGAAAGGATCATTGGAACTCGACTGTACGGCAGTAAAAGTTGTGGACGAGGAGAAATTGACCATAGAGTACAATGGGCGTACTGTGAGTAAGGTTATGCAAAACCAGCTAAAAATTAATTCTCACTCACTGAAAACATTTTTTCATATCGGGGATTCTGGATCAGCAGTGTTTCTCGTTGACAAGCAAAATAAATTACATTGTATTGGGATGGCAATTGGTTTACTGTCCGATCTGTCATGCCTTGTTACACCCATACAAGTTGTTTTGTCAGAGCTAGAGAAGAAACTAAGTAAGAAAATCTTACTCGAGGACTTTAAGATGGAAAATATGGAATAGATAAAACCTATATTTGATTTCTGGAAAATTCGGCGAGTATTTGTATCATTTCTTAATGTGCAGGTACCTCCCATACGCAATGACTGTCTTATTGAAATACTGGAAACTGGGTTGACGTAATTTCTTATTTTTGTTACATTGCTTTATGCAGCTATAGAAGTGGTATTTCGTATCAACCTATCATGTGAAACATCTATTTCATTAGAGTATTTTTATTAATGACGTAAGTTATAAGGACATGTGTATAATTTCATCTTTCTAATACCTTATATATTGACTGATTCTGACACATATATATCCAGCTAGCTAATGTGGCGTGGATCCAGGTATTGATACATGTTATTATGTTCGTAATGATCTCGTACGAAGACATAAAACTCCATTTAGGATCTTAGTTTCATTTAATTCCTCCAAATGGATGATCGTTTCAATATTTGATGTACATGATATATTTCCGCATATCATCAAAGTTATTTTCTTATATAAAATGTAAATGAATGATATATTTGTATCAGTGTATACATATATTGTTATCAAGATAACAAAATGTTGTATTAAGGTAGGTCTGCACGTTCGGATCGATTTTTTTTCTACAATATAGAATTTGATTAAACCCTGATTTTTCAATCTTCAGAATATACCTAGAAAATCCAGCAAATAACAAAGACAGGGTGGTGTGTTTGGCATTTTGCTAGACTGATTTGAAATATTTGGACCTCACGCAGTTTTACATAATGCGATTCTCTTTCATATTATTTTCATGAAAAGAACTTTTAATTAAACTTCTCACAGTCGTAAATAAGCATATGGTCCAAAACTTGGTGAAATGAAATGTATAGTATAGGCCCGTGTGCTTATTTCAGAGATATTTGACCATGGTTAAAGTGAGCCGCTTATTTTAAGACATTATCTTCAATAATTTAATGTATCAGATGTTTCAGTGCCATTGTAATAAATTTACCCACGGGTCTCCATTAATTCATAAAATAATTTTCAATCCGTTTTCCGGATAAATGAGGTTACGCCCTCACTACCGCTTTATCAAACGTGCGGAACTATCGTAATCTTCGGTTTGTTACATAACAGACTATAATGCAGGGATAAAGCATGTTTGTTTTTCGTATTATAACATCCGTAGAATCCCAGGAGATTGGTAGGTGCCTGAGTCCGGTAGATCGAGGGTACCAACATTTCCCTAGGGATTCTGAATAATTATGTTATAACACGAAATGAATATGCGCTAATACCCTGGTCACAAGAACGCTACGAGCTCCGCACGAGTAGGTTTTCAGTCGAATTTTTGGCAAACTCTGATATCGTTGATTCGTACGACCGTCGTTGGGATTTTTTGAACTCGTAGAGGACTTAGGAACTCGGTTATAATGTAATGGAAAACTGCTTGCTCTGTCCGCATGGGGCTCGCAGGGTGTTACGATCAGCTGAGTGGCTATAAAAGGACATCTTTTTCAGGCATCGTAAAATGAGTTTATTCTTGTCGCAGGGACACCGTACGAGCGCCGTACAAGCCAACGGATATCGCACGAGATACGGCCTGGCTCCTTGCGAGTTCCGCAAGACTTGTCTGCGATGTCCATACAGATATCCTACGATTGTAAATGCAAATTTTTCGGACGTCGCCACACTGATTTATTCTTGTCGCAAGGACACCAAGCGGACACCGTACGAGTGCCGTGCGAGCGCCGTACGAACTCGTGAGCACCGTACGAGGTACGGCCGGGCTCCCTGCGAGCTCCATACGACTAGTCTGCGATGTCAGTACGGATGTACTACGATTGCATCCTCTACAGATCGTACGGGACCCGTAGGTACTTTGACCAGGGGCTACGATTGTACAGAAATCGTAAGGATTCTAAAATTGGGGGACTCGTACGATTTTTTAAAACCGTACGGACATCGTACGGTTTTGTGACCAAGGCATATCTCTATTCTAATATAAAACACCTAAAAACTGATAATTTAATATATTGTTCATCAACGTCATTAAATTTCAATGAAATGCGCGGGAATGTCTGCGTTAATTTTTTTTCCCGTTTACGTCATGTCATGTTGAGTTATCCGTTTTTTTTGGCCGTTTATATTTTGCCACGGAATGTGCATATATAGCAATTTGCAGTTTTTTTTAAACATTATATGTAATTCTTTCAGCTGTATATGTGGTGCATATCAGTGTATAAAATTATGTAGTGTTTTTAATTGTGTAAGCTGTGAGTTTAACTTTGTGTCGGAATAACTTTGTGTGCGGTGTTTTCAAGTATATATGCGATAGTGTAAACTTGAAATGAAGTGTTTTAACTTCATATTTGCGTTTGTATCTTTATGTGCGGTCCTTGCAGCTATGTGTGTGGTTCTTCCATCTTTGTATGAGGTACTTGCCACTGTACGTAGATTTCTTATAGATTTAGAATCACGTGCTGTGATTTCAGCTGCATATGCGGTGATTTTAATTTTATATGCCCTGCACTGTATTGTTTATGCGGTGCTTTCAACTGTATATACGGTTCTTTAAATTGTAGATGTTGTACTTTTATACTTGCAATTACTGCCACATATAAACCTGAAATCATCGCATATATGCAGTTGAAACAGCTGCACCAATCCATATACAGCAGCGTGTACCTTGTAAACAGTAGCAAGCATATCATATAAAGTTTAAAGCACCACGTTTGAAGTTAAAATAATCGTATTTACTGATAGGAGCATATCGATACCATTTATTTAGCATATGCAATAAATGTGAATGTTTTCCGTGTGTCATTCGCCTTGGTCACATGACAAATATTTACTGCGCAATTAAAGAAGTTCAACGCGTAGACAAAGATCAATACATTTATAAAATTTACAAGTGCATCCGATCCAAACCACATTATTTATTTCAAAATTAATAAGTGTTCGCATTTATTGCATATCCATGATAAATTGCATCGATCTGTTTACTCTCATATCTTTCAGTTCCTTGTAAGTATTGAACTACTTTTACGGTGCATGTATGGGGAAAGGTAGCGCTGAACCGGAACCATGTGTTCATGGTCTCGTGATAAATACTTACGTCGTAAAGTAGTACAACGCAGACAAAACCCTTTACAAGAACTTATAATCCCTGCCATATTTTTCATTTACAAATCGTAAGTGTTCACATTGCATTTATTGCATATGCTAAATAAATGGTATCGATCTGTTTACTCTCAGACCCTTGAATTTCATAGAAGTACTGAACTACTTTTATAGCGTATGTATGGACGGCGGTTACCGCTAAAATTAGTAAATATACAATTCATTCATAAACAAGTCAGTCAGTCAGTGCAGTGCATTTCAACGCTGTCTAGTTTAAAACTCCATCCCGTCCAATATATTTGCATTCAACGCATTGTAATTTGAAACTATTTAATACAAAACTTCATTCCATAACGATGCATTTAAAAACTTGTTGCGATGCACCGTACTATGAAATCATCCAACAAAACATGATACCATGCAACTCAATGTGAAGCCGTTTAACACAACATGAGTACGTGCAGCGTAAAATGAAATGATTTATTACACCGTCTAATGCATATTGAAACCGGTTTGTGTAATTAAGAGCGGTGTATAAAAACTTGATGCCATGCAGTCCAGTGTGAAGACGTTTAACGCAACATGAGTTCGTGCAGTGTAAATTGAAACGATTCATTAAAGCTTGGTGCCGTCTAATGCAGACTGAAACCGTGTTGTGTGATTTGGAGAGGCGTATCAAATATTGATGCCATGCAGCCAAATATGAAGCCGTTTAACGAAACACGAGTAAAAGGTTAATACGACTATCAGTTCATAAGTTTGACCTGTTATAAATATAGATTTTGGATCTATTTTATATAAAAATATCTTAAAATTTGTCCTAAAACCGACTTTGTGGTAAAATTCTAGCACTTAATTTAACACCGTTTCTGCGATTTATCTAAATATTAAAATGGACCTTATTTTCGAGAAACATCTTTCTTTTTAGTTTAAGCTTTGTCAGAAGTATGCTTCGTGAAACAGACTGCCGGTTAGTGCTCGCTACTGCCACACGCATATTCGTTACGTTAACTAGGTATCTTGATTTTTGTCAGTTAGTCAGTTATAATTGGCAATATCCCGTAATCGCCCCCTATCATTACGGAATAAATGAAAATACATAAAGGGGCATAACAGTTATGCAAATTTATCATTCAAAATCCTACCTATAGGCAGAAACCATTAGGGGCGGGGGTGGTGGGGGTGTAGGGGGTAAGGTGGATATACACTCATTCATTGTCACAGGGTGAGAACAATGTAAAGCCAAACCGAGACTCGAACCTGGGGCCTCTGAATACCGTTCCAGTAATCTACCGACTGAGCTACCCGACCGCCTACACATTTTCTCCCCTTTTCAATATTCAAGTTCTATACCGTGACATAGTTCCCCACCATTTGAAATTCATCCTCGTATTTCAGCGGGTACTTTATAAATAAAGCAATTACAGACGTCGGAGACTAACCTGTGTAATGCCGTCACGGCCCCACGTTGGGCGCCAAATGTCACATGATGAGAAAAATGTGCAGCCAGACCGGGGCTCAAACCAGGGACCTCGGAATACCGTTCCAATGCTATACCGGCTGAGCTACTTGGCCGCCTATATATTTTGTCCCCGTTTCAATATAATTCCGTATACACCCTTGTTATCCGGATAATACGAAATGATGTGTTAATTCCAAAATGCTACAAACTGGAGTAAATGTCAACTTGGTATCGACATTGTTTTGGTCAATATTTTCTTATTACTCATTCTGATTGTTAAAAGTATTATAACTGATTCAACATGGTTTAGAAGCTGTACCATTTGCACTAAACAATTTGAATATGGGACATATTGTTCAGTATGGAGATCCCCAAACAGTGTGTACATTTTGCTTTTGAGAATGAGTTTGACGATTCAAAGTATTGTCAACCTTAATTAATGGGCTTTCGGAAATGAATATTATTTTGTATTATTCAATTATTATATAAACAATGATATGAACATGTTCAAAAGTTTTTATTTTAGATCAAATAACCCATATTGACAAATATAAAAGCATATGTAGTAGTCAATGGATACTGACCCAAGTGTTTATAGAAATTTCGAAGATAAAGCCCGAAATGCTATGAGGATAATAGCCAATATTGTAGTTTGAAATTTGGCATATGCTGTTATATTGAAGAAGTATACTCATAAAATGTGGTAACTAATGGCTGTAGCATGTCCAAGGTAATGTTTTATACACATGGTCAGTACCAGATATTCCTGAAACATTTTATCAAAAGGGTAAATGTCTGTATCTTTGTAAAATTCTGTTTTAGAACTCATGTCCGCTGTCAGAAGGTTCTAAAGCTTACACGCCAGTATCTTTTCTGCTAGATTTTGGTAAAAAATTAAACAAGCGAGAACAGGTAAATTTAACACCTGAATCTAAATGTGCTGAGATTTCACAGGGGGAAGGGGTACAACCATATTTAGAAATTAAGTATGCTAGGGGTCTGTTAGCATTTTAAGAGTGTGAAAATAATGGCCATTTAACAGGTCAGTTTTGCTGGAATATGTTGAATACTGCTGTGAATTCATAGAAATACATCCCTCTGAATCCTTTAACTGATAATAGTTTGATATTGTACTTAATAATTTAGTACACGTGTTAACTTTTCCATACAAAGTTGTCCCCCTTAGAATATCTACCGAAATTGCATCTGCAAAACAAGACTCAAATGCATTTCTATACTAAAATATAAAGAGTTGGTCCCAGTGTATAGGATAAGATCTATGTTCATTAACTTAATATTTGTTCAATATCGCCTTCCCTCTTCTTCTGTAAGTTCAATACATTAAAGTGTTATGAATTGTATTTGTGGTGTTGAAAATCCTGGGCATTTTTGAAGACAGTATTATACGTCATGTAGATCTTGGTGGGTTGAAGATAACCTCCAGCCAAACTCCAAAAGCCATTCTAAAGGAGCCAAAGATCTGTATATGTTGACTTGACTGCCGGGTAACCCCCCCCCCACCCCCCACCACCTCCCACCCTCCACCACCACCACCAGCACTGAAACAAGCGTCGATATATGGCCATATCTTTTCGCCATTCTTTATCAGGTCTTTATCCAAAGTGATCATTCGGACGGTCTCTGTAATTGTAAAAATTACATTCATGGAAAGTGTTAAAATTTCTTTCTGATAATATATGAGGCAAAAACTCTTAATCTGCGATTGGTTTCATATGCTCTACTTATTAGGGTGGAGGACAGCAACGCTCCACTATTCAACAGCCTTGCCAACTGAATGATTACAAAATTCGAAAAAGGGACATAATTTTGTAAAAAATGGGAAAAGGGTTATGGAACCTTCACAGTGCTTATCAGCTCATGACTGATACTCATGACTAAGTGTGTGAAGTTTCAATCCTTTCACATTAGTGGATACTGAAATACTAGCTTACATACAAAAACTTAAGACTAAAAGCTGCTAAGTTGAAAAAGGGGCATAATTTTGAAAAAATGCAAAATAGAGTTATGGGACCTGCACAGTGCATGTCAAATTATGACAGTGAACAAGCGTGTGAAGTTTCAATCCGTTCCCATTAGTGAGAACTGAGATACCAGCTTACATATTACAAAACCTTAACCAAGAATTTCTAAGTAAAAAAAAAAGTCATAATTTTGTAAAAAAAAGCAAAGTAGAGTTATGGTGGAACCTGTGCAGTGTAGGTCAGTTTATCACTGTGATTAAGTGAGTGAAATTTCAATCCATTTCCACAAGTGGAATACCAGCTTACATACAAAACCTTAACCAAATCGGGACGCCGACGCCGACGCATTGGAGAGTCAAATAGCTCTACTATTTCTTGAATCGTTGAGCTAAAAGTCGTTAACAAGTTCATATCATCATGTTGTTACAAACTCATTCACCAAAACATGTCCACACACACAAAACTGGTCAATGTGTAATGGTATGTAAATGAAAGAAGTCAATGACGGCTATTATCCACTTTCAAAGACACATCTAGGCTACTATCCATTTTTCACACAAGGATCAATATAAATGGTTTTGACATAAAATCGGCAAACGTAAACAACTAACTCTAAACTGTGTCAGATAGTGAAATGGTAGACCTGTATATACAGTGAATTACAATCATAAAAAAAACAATTCTAAATATTTTTTTATGAATTTTCAAACTAAACTTATATGGATTTTGTAAACTATTTAACATATTGTGTATTGTATTCACAAAAATAAAGTAATATAGTTTGAGTTCCATGGAAACAAATCACCATTCGTTCTTTCTGAAACATCTGTTGGCTAAAATCTCTTATCAAGCCACAGCAACTTACCGAAATACCTGAAATTTTCAGAAGCGTTCATCCTGTCTTTTTGTGGCATTTTGGAATTATCACAGCATTTCGTATTATCCGGATAACAAGGGTGGTATAGGGAACGAAAAGTTTAACCGTTAATCGTCAATTTGGGTTCGAATATTTACTGGATATCATGAAAACTTTCACAATAACCACTCATTTATGTGAATAGTGGGCACTAACAGGTAGTTTTGTCCTGTTAACTTAATTATCTGGATAACACGCAATTTTGCCACTTGCCAGATAATTACTGGATATGTGACATTTTTAGAGAAAACTGACTACATAAAATAAGTGGATATATGGTTGGCAGAAATATGCCACCATAAAAACCAGATGATATAAAACTGGATGAAAAGTTCAATTAAGTTACTCTGATTTTTGTTGGTATCGGTGGTATATATCTTTGTTAAACAAAATACTACCAGGTCAATTCATTTAAAACTTACATCGAAGAAAAGAATAAAAAAGCATGGGCGGATCAAGCAGCGGTGTTGGGGGTGGGGATGGGGTCAGGGGGGTCAGGAGCCCCCACCCCCACCCCCACCCATCCTAGAACTTTCAAAGTTAATGGTGAAAATTAAAGCTGCATTCTCACAGTTTAACACACAGTACAAAAATCATATGATAACGTACTGCGGAATCCAAACAAGATCGTTTATTTAATTGGTGATCGTGTCAGGATATTGTCTTCTTTGCGTACACCATTTCGTAGTAAAATCTTTGAATTTCTGTCTGCTTACCATACACTTTTGGCCGACGTCTTTTCCGTACACCGACAGAATAACCTCGGCATTCTGTCCGTAAACTTGGCAAATTTTAAAGCGAATCTTCTTTTAAGAAATATGCGGTTTTCAGGGAACTGGTTGAAACGCACGCTTTGTCTATGTACATAGTTTATGTGTACTTCATAAACTGGCAGAAATCGTGGAAGAAAGGGATGGACAATTCGAAAAACCGAGTTTCTCCTCGCCTAAATTAATTTTCCGTTGTTTTTGTTGCATTAAAGGACAAAGTCTAGAAAAGTCGTCTGAGGTAATGGTATACAACCGATGAAAGACGAATGTCAGAGCCGTGACAAAAATTCTCCCATAAAGGAAATACTGATAGAGAAATCAATGGACAAACAAGGAGCCTACCTTTCCCCAATATCCACGTCCGCCATCTTGCATTTTTCTTGCCGTACACCAGGTCACGTGACAGCACACAGTGATTTAACACGGCATTTAGGAATTCACATACGGGGAATTACAATACAATAATCTATTAGAACTTTGATTCTACATCAAGTTAAAGTAGAACACATGACGGCGATCGGCGCACGTCGTAACGTCGTTATGTCCTTACCGTCAACCACATAATGATATAGCGTGCCTAGAATACTCCCTGCATGCTCAAAGCACTTTGTATGACCTAGGAATCCATTACGCAGATATATGTGCTAAGGGAAATAATATAGTCTAAGACATTTCTTCATTTCAGAGGAGTTAATGGCCATTTTGATAGTAGTGACATGTTTTTAACTGTAGATTAGATAATATTCGCAATGGTTTTTTTGCTTATAATCGCAAAAAATTCCACTCGCGAATTAAAAACATTCATGAATATTCATCTGCATTACGTCCTGTAACATAAACACTCAAATTATGACAATTATTTACCTCGTGACCTAAGGCTGCTTATCATGAAATAGCTACATAAAGCCTGCTCGAAAATTGTCTAATCTAGATCTACATTATACACCTTCATCTTGAATGTATTAAAGCCACGCTTTATTCGTATGTACTACACACAGACAAAAGTTCACGTCCGTGTTGCTGAAATTGATGAGCCATATTCTATACAGAAAAGCCATTTCATTAGTAAGTCAAAACAATCCTGCAATTTAAAAAAAATCTGAGTTTGTTTAACTTGTATCAAAGATACGTAAAATCGGTCCGATAATATGTTAATTGTTTGATACTGCATTATAGTAACACTCAACATCCAACGGAGTTTTATCGTATACAATGTGAAATTTTAAGTAAAAGTAACTTCCAAAACTGGCATGTCGATAGCCATTACGATATAAATCCCGTGATTGACAGTTCCGGTCAGCACGTTGAATTAATTCGGATCCGTTTAGAAATGACGTTGCCCTGTCTCAAGACAATATATCTGCTAAATCATAGCAAATCGGGCGATACTTTGCGAAGATGGTGAAAAGTCAAACCTGGTGCGTGAAATGTGCTACACAGAGCCTACCATTATGCCGTAGCTTTCCCGTTTTATAATTCTCCCCACAACATTTAAAATAGAATGGGCCACGATTCACCAACATTTAAGATCAGACTCTTGTAATGAAACATGAACAGACTCAATCAAACCAAGTCTGCTTTTATTTTGTTTGGATGCGTTCTATGCTTCAAAAGGATCCTCTCTTTATTATTTAAAAATATATTACCTTAAAGCGTTGATGTGTAAGGGTCTCGTACTTTGTTTCACTCTCCAAAAAGGTTTTATAAAGTAGCTATATGTAGTGTTGTTGCACAAATACTTTGCCCGTTTCTAAGTCATTTCAAAACACTTTGAATGTTACAAGCAATAACCATAGGACATCTCAGGATTTCTCATTCCTGAAACAACGGGAATTTCCGTTTCCTCCCTATGATAATAAGCCTTTTGCGTAGGCCGTTATATAAATTAAGGTCAAGGAGTGAACCATGCTTTTTGCCAAATGCTAAGTTCGAAATGATTAATGCCAAATGTTAATGGCACATCTTTGTCTCTTAAAAACTATTTACTAAACATTTTAGAGTTAATAGTTTCAGTTAGAACATTAGACACGGTAGAACATGATGAACGTTGCTTCAAATCAGACAAGTTTAAAATAAAATGACTTAAAAAAATGAAAGTTATATTCATCAGTTTAAGTGATACATATTCTTAACTCATAACATTAAAGTACATGTTTTGGATAATAGGCATTTAGCATTTGGCAATTTGCATGACACATTCATATTTAGCATTTGATATATTATAATATGTGACTATGTTCATGTAAATTACAAAATGCAAAATGCCTAACGCTAAATGTCAAAAACATAATGCTAACTTCTAATTATTACCATATTACATATATCATATACGGATAGTCCTTAAATTTTGTCACTTTCGTTTGCAATGATTTTGTGTATACTTAAAGCTTATGGTGCCATTTAGACTAACTGTCTTTTTAAAGAAATATTACGACTCTACTGACTTACATAATCATTTACAAAGAGGTATCAAAACGTGTGTAACTGAAAAGAAGATTAAATGTGCGGTAGAATGGCTCTAGGATAAGGACGACAAAAGTGAGTACAGTCTAACCGTGTTAAATAGAAGGACGCATTTTCTGTACTCGTTTAACCATTATGAATTGTTTGAGCTCGTCTTTGGCTTTCCAATGAAGTATATTTGGTCACTGGGAGCTAAGCGGTAGCCGAGTCCCTGTTTTTATCATACCGACCCTACATTTTTCCTTGAGGGGCACTACCAAAATAAACAACTAATTTGTTTAATCGACCTAACCAAACATGAAAATATACCGGTCGATCCTCCACAGAAAATTAAAGGGTCACCATGTGACCACTTTTTAAATAATGAAAATACTAGATTGGTTACAGGATGTAAAATGAATAAAGTACAAGTCAACCTGTGATGGGAGACATAAAATTATATTCCTTTCCCGACCCGCCGGTGAGTGCACGTGAGTGCACGTCTCGAGAAGGCACAGGACATTGACGGAACTAGGTCATAATTATATTGCCCTTTCTTCTGTTAGTGTCCTGACTGAAGCTGACGGTAATGGCCCTAAAAGGGACCGTTTGTTGAAGGAGCTACCTTCTTTGTTGAAGGCCTGTGGATAGACGACATGCAGAGAAGACCCGAGCTTCCCAATCCCTACGCTCCACGCACATCAACTTAACGACGAGGGACCAGCAACAGCAGCGACTTGCGGCCCCAACCGCCCTTGTTAGGGCGACCGTGTTTGCCTCCAGTATTTACTGTCATGCAACTACGTCTCTTCTCGCATGTAGTCACTGTCATTTATGATCTCACCGACCGTGACAGTGATTCAATTTTGGATTCAAAATTATCTATATTTTTTGGCTAATACTCTACGGAAATTGCGTAGAGTCAAACCCCGTTCACAATTTGGCTTTAACAATTTTCTCTAACGTCATGCCTGGTGACATGTCAGGGGGCTTACATAGCGTAATTCTATACTGTGCCTATAAGGGCGAACGGACCCTTATTAAACATAAACGAACTGATGAAAGATAACATGTCAATAAAGATCACTTTATTTTTTTTTCATTTCTCAACAGTGGTGTGACTATATTTTCACAAATATTCCGGTGATATTTTATTTAACGTACATTTTACAAGTTTCCTGACGAAATGTCAGCAATATCCTTCATATGGCTGAAAGTAAAGTTATGAAATGTCTTTGTTAAATGTTTTGAACAGTACCTTGTTAATAAAATCGAGTAACGTATTGCTTTAATTCACTCATGCATTTTAAAAGGTAACATTGTCATGGTGTTTGTGCATGATTAAATTATGTCGTTTGTAAATTTGAACTTTGTACGCGTGCATTTTTCGGCTATTTAAAATTGAGTTGAGGGCGTTAAATGCATAAAGGTAAAATTATGTTCGCACCGCTTCAATTTATCGAAGTGCTGGCATATGATTATCTATATATAATGTTCGTATTCGTTGACTGAAAGTAGATATACGTAATTTATTTAATATTTCTTGATATAATTGTATTAAATAGCATTAAAAACATTTTTTTACAGTTGAACAACACATACATCCATCCCAATTTTCCATACATTCATCTAACCTTTGAAAGAAAATAGACAATATTGTTAAGAGCTAGCTGGGGGTGTTTGTTATTACTTGATGGTTCTTTTGGTAGCGTAGTAGTTTGTAGCTAGATGTGGCCTTGAGCTGTTAATAAGTTTGCGTGTGAAGGGTTTGGTCAGTCAACTAATTAAAGTTCTAACATATCAGGCGAATAACTAATAACACCGCATAAACAGTTAATTGAGTTTATTCATGTATGTATTGTAATATTCATTTTTTGATATGTTAGAACTTTAATTAGTTGACTGACCAAACCCTTCACACGCAAACTTATTAACAGCTCAAGGCCACATCTAGCTACAAACTACTACGCTACCAAAAGAACCATCAAGTAATAGCAAACACCCCCAGCTAGCTCGTAACATTTCTTGAAACCATCATCTGTTTATGTTTCAGTCTATCGTTGATTATCACCAGCCATAAAATGCACAATGAACTGTATTTTGACATAATAACAAAACACTAAAGCTCATTGAAACAGGTTATCACACAGTCACATGGAAATTGTTTACAACTAAAACACTTTGATACTTCATCCTACTGTTGTTTATGTTTATTTATGATCTGTGTGACCCATTTTGGGGGACAGGATCCCTTATACTTTCTGAGTTTGTTGTGATGCACAACTCTGGTGGTACCCTTGTTGTCTAACTGTATAACAAAGTTGATTTTTGACCGTTTTTTAGTTATCACGAATGGTCCATCATATGCCTTCTCGAGCTTTTGAGTAACTCCAAGACACCATACAATATCTCCAACATTATACTCGGTGAAGTAAAGCTTTGCGTCGTAGATTTCTTTACTTCTTTCAGCAGAAGCTGCAAGATGCTTACGTGCTACTTCATGGGCTGACAACATTTTGTTACGAAGACCTTCTACATAGTCACAGTACTTTGTCTTTTCGCTTTGAGAAGTGTCACAGTGGCCAAAACTAAGGTCTGCTGGCAGTCTTATTTCTCTTCCTAATGTAAGCATGTTCGGTGAAAGATTAGTTGCTTCATTTGGGATTGCCCTGTAGGCTCCAGCCAAACACCCAAGATGCAGATCCCGTTGATCTTGCTCACCCACAAGGAAAGCTTTAACCATCTTCAGTAATGACCTATTAAACCTTTCGACCTTACCATTGGCACGCGGATTTCGTGCACTGCATCTAGTTTTCTTTATTTGCAGCATTTGGCAAAGGTTCTTAAAAATGGAACTTTCGAATGATGCTCCCTGATCGCTGTGAATTGCTAGAGGTATTCCCCACCTGGCAATGACATCATTAAGGATTCTGGCTGCACATTCTTCCGCCGACTGGTTAGGAACTGCAAGGACCTCAACATACTTCGAGAAATGATCGGTCAAGACCAAGATATACTTGTTATTCCTAGGCGTCATAGGAAATGGGCCAACATAGTCAACTGCTAGCAGGTCCCAAGGGGATCCAGCTGAAAGATGTCCTAGGGGGGTCCTAGGAGCTTTTTGTGGTTTCCGGTCTGAAGCACAGATGTCGCATCCCCTTATAAACAGTTTGATATCATCTTTCATTTCAAACCAATAATAATGGGTTTGGATCTTGGCCTTGGTCTTTTTTACACCCAAATGCCCTCCGGTTAATGAATCATGCGCCAAGGATATTGCCATCTTCTGATATTCTCGCGGTAGGATCAGCTGCATGTACTCGTCGGTGCCATCTGACTTTTTGAAAGCCTTATATAAGACGCCTTCTGTGAGCAACAGTGTTTCCCATATTACCCAATAATGTCGTGCGGCAGGGCTCTTACCCAACATGTCATTACTTGTTGTTTTTTTGCGTTCAGTTAAGGCATCGACGATTAGCCTGATGTCTGCATCCTTCTGTTGTGCTGTGACCATTGATTCGGATAGACAAAGACCTAACCTGTTATTGCCTCGCTTTGGTTGTGCACAATTGTCGGTGCTTTTCCCTGCTTCTTGGCATGTACTTCGTATAGCAGACTGGGTGTTAGAGTTTTCAGTATCATTGGCAGGTGGAGCGGCGCAAAGTATCGTACCATGCATATCTTCTGCCCTTTTCCGACATTTACGACAGGGACCACATTTAAGGGGCTCTGTCATGTCTATGCTACTGCATGTGCAATCTCGTGGGTTTTCGCAACGTGAAAGCGCGTCACAGTGGCCTTGTTGTTTGCCTGGCCTGTACTGTATTGCAAAGTTGAAAGGCGCTAGTATTTCTATCCACCTTGCGATTTTG
This sequence comes from Mercenaria mercenaria, assembly GCF_021730395.1. Classification (NCBI taxonomy): domain Eukaryota; kingdom Metazoa; phylum Mollusca; class Bivalvia; order Venerida; family Veneridae; genus Mercenaria; species Mercenaria mercenaria. The sequence continues at coordinate 39,018 of NW_026463205.1, read as the reverse complement.
CCATTAGGTTCTTGCAAACTGAATAACCATGTCAACGCTTTATGATCGCTTCTGACAGTGAATTTACGACCTAATAGGTACTGCCTAAAGTACTGCACAAAGAAGACGATTGCTTGTAGCTCTTGTTCTGTGACACAGTAATTGCATTCTGCCTTATTCATTGCTCTGCTGGCATACGCTATCACTCGTTCTCGACCCTCTTGCATTTGATGGAGCACGGCGCCCAGGCCAAATCCAGATGCGTCAACATCCAAGAAGAACTCGCCTCCATCGTTAAGTGGGTATCCCATTACTTGTGGACTAATAAGGGCTTGCTTTATCTGGACGAAGGCCAATTCGCATGCTTCATCCCAATAAAATGAAGCATCTTTCTTGGTTAGCGCAGGTAAGGGTCGGGCAATCTTGGCATAATCCTTCACATACCTCCGGTAGTAGGACCCGGTTGCATAAAATTGCTTAACTTGTTTTGCATTTTTAGGTCTTGGCCACTGCAAGATCTTGGTAATATGTGTAGGATCTGGGCTTACGCCTTTGCCTGACACCACATGACCGAGGAATACAACCTCTGTCTGCAAGAGCTGACACTTGTCGGGTTTGAGCTTCATTCCAGCTGCCTTGATCCGCCCAACTCCATTGTACGTTGAAAGGTGCTTGCGGAATTTGACAATCCAAATGGCATCCTCGTCATTTCGAATAATCCATACTTGCTACAAAGGCACTTTTTGGAACATCTTCTTTCTTCAGCGGAATCTGAAAATACCCGCTGGTTAGATCGAAACTACTGAAAAGGCTAGACCCAGATACAGCATCCAAGCAGTCCTGTATTCTCGGTAAAGGGAAACCATCTTGTTTTATTAGACCATTGACCTTACGGTAGTCCACACATGGCCTGACTGCCCCTGACTTCTTGCGGACTAGTACTATGGGACTTGCACAAGGTGACGTGCTTTTTTGGATAACCCCTTTTTAAGTCGATCTTCTATAGCCTGTTTCTCTTCGTTAGCGAAAGCAAGAGGCACTCTTCTTGGCCTTTGTTTTATGGGCTTTGCATCACCTGTGTCTATAGAATGCTCTATCAGGTTCGTCAGCCCAATGTCCAATTCGTCAGTTGAGAAGGTGCTGCTGTACTTTCCAAAGAGTCCTGCTATGGCCTGCTTTTCCTTTTCAGATCTACCTTGAATGGTCTTGGAGAAAAGATCATGAAGATGTCTTGGGACCTTTTCCTCAGTTGATGGCTCAAAAGGTAACTGCATATCTCCATCATGTTTATTTGACCTTGTTTCGACCCTTCCCACCTGTGCTTGGTTTTCAGTCTCTCTGGTATTCTCTTGCTCTGCTATGACATTTACTATCCTTTCTATCTTCTCAGCTTTTCCTATTTCAGCATCTTGTTTCAGGGAGACTTCTTCACGGAAAGGATTTAACACCCTCACCTTGCACGTGGTCGCTTGATTTATGTTGACGAGTGTAGAGGCCATCGCCAATTTGTATCGCTCTGCCAGATGTTCTGAAGGTTCTACCAGGTATTCAGCTTCATGGTCAAAATCATCTTCTTCCTTTCTACTGACATACACATCGATGATCATCTCTGATTGCCCTGGTGTGTTCAGATCATCAGCAACAACTACCCTCCTAGTTTTATCATTCTTGCCCACCTGAAAACAAGGGATTTCCACACCGTCAAGCACTATTTTGTTTTTGCTGAGCAATATATCAGCAGCTCCATGCTCGCGACCCTTTAAAACATCATACCCCAGAAGCGCCTCATCTTCTATATCAGCAATGATCGCCTCACTAGTTATCTCTAAAGGTCCAAGCTTCAAAGTGAATTTTGCCTTGCCACACTCCTGAATCGTTGTGCCTCCTGCTCCAATCAAACAGGATGATTTTTCTAGGGCTGGTTGTCTCCCTTGGTTTACACTTTTGAAAACCTTTGAAGATATAACTGTCTTTGAAGCAACGGTATCAGCAGTGAATACTATAGGCACGTCTTCTACAAAACCTTTGACGTACACCCCATCACTCATTCCCCTGCACTTCTTAAGCCTGACCTTCTCTCTGACAGTCACATCTTCTTGCCCCTGTTCAACCTTGTCTGTTACATTAAACTGACCGGAACACTCAGTTTCTAATTGGACCTCCCTTTGGCCGCAAGAGTCGGTCCTCTGAAGTTTAAAGGATTCTGACGTTTGGCCTGCTGGTAACTGTCTTGCGACTCTGTCTTGTTATTCTGGTTTTCGGTTCGATCTGGGCAGTTTCGTGCAGAGTGACCAAGTGTATGGCAATTAAAACATTCACGCCCACCTCTTTGGCTATTTCTTTCTTGCTTGCCTTTATATCAGTTCTCTAGTTTTTCAACTCTGTCCAGGATCGCTTCCAGAATCTTCTGCTGCTTATCTGTGCAACTTGTGTCCTCCTTTGTTTCATTTGGCTTCTCTCTGTAGGAGCTTTTTCCCTTTTTGGTTCTCTTTTGGTAATGCGCGACACTTTGGATTTTACTGGAATGTGAGTTGGTGTGTTCTTCTGGACTGGCTGTTTCGTCATTCGTTAAATTCACTTGCTCGCCTAAGTTTTCCTTGGTTCTGTGTGCTCTGATGTTTCTTGTCTGAATGAAATTGGCAACGTGTAACACCGCTTCGTCAACTGTCTCTGGCTCTTTGTTATACTCAACTTCAAATCGGATGTCGTCATCTCTTAGGCCATCAAGAAATCTTCGTACCAAGTCCTCATCCCTAGTTTTCCTGTCGCGATACCCATGCGCTTTATCATAGAGAACTTTCAGCTCTGCAGCAAACTCTTCTGCTGTTTCTCCCACTTTCTGCGATCTTCTGCTAAAACGTGAAGCGAATAACCTTGGAGTCTCAGTGACACGGTAGCGATTATCAAGTTCACTCTTAAGACTCTTGTAGCTATGCAGTACTGAGGGGTGGAGCTGCGAGAAGACAAACTGTGCAGCCTGACCTTCAATTCGTGGCAAGAGCTGGTCCAGCATCTCATCGTCTCTCCATCTCATTCTACGTGCTATCGCTGCAAACAGCGTTACCCATACTAACCACTCCTCTTTTCCGGTGAAGGACGGTATTTTTACGTGATTCATATCACGTGACCTTTTGCTTTTTTCGTACGAGACGTTTGGGAAATCACCTCTACTATTCTGGTATATATTGTGTAGAGAAGGATCTGCCTGAGTTGTGTTTCTATTGTATTCAGGTAAATCATATGGTTCATACCTAGAGAAAAGGGAATTTTGTGCCTGACTGTTATCATGGGGACATGAGTCAGGTTAGGATGTGGTGCTGGTAAATTAGTGATCTCTGACCTATGAACTGGGTACGGTTGAGATAGGGGTGTAGGCTGAGCAAAATCAATATTGCTGTAGCATTGCCTGGTATCATATCTATACTCCTCATTAACTGGCCGGATAACTTGATGTATCTGAGTACCTGATGGTACCCTTTCGGTAGTCGACACTCTTTGTATGGATTTCTTGGGAAACTACTTGAATTTCCACTATAAGGTCAGCACTGTTTAAACTTGAGGCTTGCTTTGTCAAAGGTTGTTTCAACTCTTGAAGCTGTTTAACTACATCTTTCAGAACACTCGTTACACCGCCCATCATGTCTGACACCTGACTGATGAAATTTTCATTCTTCTCATTTAGACCTCTTTGTGACCTATCGCTTAATACAGAACCTGCATCTGAAAGCTCATCAGCTGTCTCAAACTCAGCTGATGCACCATGTCTGTCTAACTCGGCTTCCGGTTCATGACTGTGAAAACTAATGATGCCCTCGCTATCAACTGGATTTATATCATTCATGTTGTTTGGCGTATGAAAAGCTTCTCTAGGCGTTGGTTCGATCACTGGATCTGACAGAGTTAGATTATCAGATCTCACCGCTGCCACCATAAAAATGTTACGAGCTAGCTGGGGGTGTTTGTTATTACTTGATGGTTCTTTTGGTAGCGTAGTAGTTTGTAGCTAGATGTGGCCTTGAGCTGTTAATAAGTTTGCGTGTGAAGGGTTTGGTCAGTCAACTAATTAAAGTTCTAACATATCAGGCGAATAACTAATAACACCGCATAAACAGTTAATTGAGTTTATTCATGTATGTACTTGTAATATTCATCAAAATGACATCAGAAAATGTTATATTGTTCACATACATATAAGACTCAAACGACCATAAGGTGTATTTAATTCAACAGTTAAAACTTATAAAATAGCAATGTATTTATGCATTATAATTAAGGCAGTTCAGGCTTTCCATACTTCTTCAAAGATGAGTGCATGTGCACTTAATAATATGACATTTATTAATTGTACTAAAATAGCCAAAAACTTCTGCTAAAAAATATGTATAATGTTCCCATAAATGATTCAGATTTGCTGGTATGTAAACTTACTCCAAATATCCAATAAAAGTTGCTTACTCCACTGAAATGTCTGAATTTTTATATACTGTTATAGATCAGAGAAAATCTCTTAAGACACTATAAGCAAAATGTGGCCTATCTGCTTACTATTCTGAACTTAAGTGACCCCGATGGTCAAAATTTGGACCCTTTTATACTAAAGGCTCACAACCCAGAAAGTGGTTGAAATGGTTAAAAACAGTTCAATCCACCGCTTTGGTTGGTGATTGCAGACAAAAATGGTTGGTGCCAACCATAGCCATCAACCATAAATGGTAAAATTACTTAGAACTTACTTAAAAATATTTAACTAGAAGAAGAACTGAGAAAATGTGATTTTCTCAACAAAAACAACTTAAATTATGAAATTCCAGTACCTTAGAATGGTTTACAGAGGCTTTTTACAGATGATACATATTTGTTACAAGTACTTTGATTGTCTTGACAACAAGTAAACAAACCCAAAATGCATCAGTACAGCTCAGCTTCTTGTTGACATTTAATACATGTAAAATTGATGCTTAAAAAGTTTAAAGGCTACAACATCATAAAACGAAGGATTCATGCTAAATTACTCAGCAAAATGATGCAGAATTAATAAGTCTACATGCATAAAAAAGAATGTCGACAGTATGGTATGCGGCTGGAAGTCCAGGAATAAGAAGAAATAGTGAAAATTCAACACAAAACTGATGTCGTGAAAACAGACGACTGCAGATAAAAGTATAAACATTGGTTTCTAGAGTCTCTGCAAACAACCAGTATATAACCTGTATCAATGAGCTTTAGTGTTTTGTTATTTTGTCAAAATACAGTTCATTGTGCATTTTATGGCTGGTGATAATCAACGATAGACTGAAACATAAACAGATGATGGTTTCAAGAAACAAGATTACAGTCTGTACTGTGAGAATATGCTAAATTGATAATTACACAATGTCTTAAGAAGACTCTTATTGATGATCGTATCATTATTATATCTATATGATAATATTATTAGTTACACTGCTTGTTGGTGACAGGATACGGGATATACGCTGTCGAGGAAATCCATATCAGGCGAGAGCGAAGCTCGAGCCTGATATGGATTTTCGAGACAGCGTATATCCCGTTTCCTGTCACCAACAAGCTGTGTAACGATTTTATCTTGCCGTCTACCCTTTACTCACATGCTATAATCTAGTATTTTGTATTTTGTTTTAATCAAAATTCATATCTGAAATGTACAAGCAGGATATGGAATATATCCTGTATCCACGTGACGTCTATTGACCAAAAGAAATGCAAGAAACTTGTAGGAGGCAAGATAAATAGTTATACCATATATCTAGAAAACCATTACTAGCTAACGATTTTTCAACATTGCTTAACCAGTTTATCTAATGACTCGACTACAAAATCTCATATAACCACTGTGACATTTTCTGTACCAATAGGGTATCAACCATTCAAGTTGTTTGACTCATTTTTTACATAATAATTTTAATATACAATACAGCTTAACCTTCGTAAAGAATTTATTTATTTTTACCTACGTTTAGACAAATTTGAATTGCTATAATTTTATTCAATTTCTACAATCGTCAGTGTGAAATTGTTTAAGAAAAATAAATTTATCTTATTTAAGATATCCGTGATGATAATACGTTCAACAACGTAATTGGAAGTCAGATCAGATTTCATTTAAAGACGTAGAACTAATATACTTCTTGATTGTATAGTGTTTACACTATCTTTGATTAAAAGAGTAGAAATTGCAAAGTTTATGTGTAACAAAATGGGCTCTGTTCGATTCTATTTCGATAATCCATTGACACCTTTTTTAAAAGTACGCTTGACTCTAATCTATAAATATGTAGAGACTTTCCCTAAGCTGTCTTTACACAAGGGAAACAATTTGTTTATATAGTGAAATTGTTGAGTGAACACCGGTTGTCAATCCTAATCCTGTCAATGTCATATCGATGCAATGGAAAAGTAAGCTGTGTATGTTGGTCCTGCTATACAGGATAACACATTCGTGCATCTAAAAGTCTTGGAATTTTTTCCTTTGATTTTCTCGTATTTCTAGATATTTTTCCCATACTTTGATGCATATATATTGGTAGCAGAGATTGTTCTCTTTCATGCAATAGCTTTCTCAACATATTTTACCAAGGTGAAATTCTGTGAGTTTTAACCTTTAAAAAACTGTCTGTTTTATTGACAAATTTCGCCACAAAATGTCACACTTTCCACAGGGCATGAAATGATTTGATCATTACATATTTTTCTTTTCGAAGTGCTGACCAATGCAATAATTAATCATGACTTTTTCATGCCTAGAGATAAAAAGTACATGGTTTGCATGAGGTACTATGTACATAGTCACCTTCGCATACAATTATGTTTTAGCGGAGTTGTCTCCTTTTTTCCTATATTTTAATATTTTACCCGGAATCATTTTTTCAGCTTTATTCACTCTTCTTTCAGAAACTGATATTTTAAATATTTTTCAGACTGTGTACTTTTATGCATTTCACTACACATATATCTAATATAAGTAGTGTCTACTTTTATCTTTAGTTCCAATGCCTAAGTTATGTATTTGTCATTTCGTTTGGTAATAAAATTGAAATATGCAATATAGCAATTTCTACTACGGCGCCTTCCATATTCTTGTGGCCTCAACAAGTCATAACAGAAATTTATTTTTATAGACGAAATATATTTTCCGATAGGGGGAATCCCCTACATTTTATTACACTACGTGAAAAGCTAAAAATAAAACATGTTATTCAATCCTAGATTTGTAAGATTAACAGGTGTTGTTTACAAAAGGAACAATTGAAAAAATGTGTACCTTTGATAAAAAATTAGTGCGTGATAAAAGTTGTTAGTATATTAAGTAGATTTTAGGACTGAATGTCTTTTTTTATCAATGTTAAAAATATCATGTAAAAATATTATGTGACTTTCTTATGTTTAATGAAAGTAATCAAGATCCTACAAAGAGAAATTTTCCACTTAAGGTTTGTGCTGGTACTTTAATGAACTTAAACTTATATTACAGTCTACTCTCCTAGTGTAAAAAATGATAACTTTTATATTAAATGCTTATTATTGTTAAAACTATTCAGGTCATTAAACCTTTTGTAAAATCTTGTTCATTGCAAAAAAAAAAAAAAAAAAAAAATCGAATTTGACCAGTCATATATAAAGCTTCAGACATGTAAAGTATTCATTGGTCAATGATGGCTTATCTGCCTAAATTTGAGTATATTGGCTATTATGATAAGGTATTATTGCAATCACTCCTCATTGCTATAGAGGTTTGAAACCTCGCTTGGGGTGAACAATTCTTTAACTTAATGCACGAAGGGGCGTTTTGGGTCTTCTTCCACCATGAAAAGTTGCAATATGACATATAATTCTGTAGGTAAGATGTTACAATGTTAAACAAAAAAAAACGGGAGCAACCATCTAGTGGTTACCATGTGTCGTCCATTCAACCTTTGGGTCCTGGTTCAAACGTACTTGGCGTCATGAACACAGTTTCATTGACACCAGTACTGTTGTTTTTTTTTCAGGAAGCAGACTCGATATGGTTCAAGTAACCTGAAGCATTCATTACAATAAAACTAAAATGAATTAGCAAAATCTACGCCCCCCCCCCCCCCACCTCGCCTCACACACATAAAAAAAGAAACAGAAAAGACAAGAACAGTCGCTTAACACAAAATTGATTATACCTCATGTACTTATGAGTTTAAGTTTGCTGACAGGTTACGTATTGGCAATTTTAAGTTCCATTTAAACAGAAGCAAGTGGCAACGTTGTTTTAAAATATAAAGGACATGGAAAGAAAACATGAAAAGATACTATAATACGTTTTAATAACATTTATGTACAGTATATCTTCACATACATTTCTCAAGAGACAAACATTAACATAAAGAGAAAATTTGATCTTATTTCGATTTACATTGAGATAGTTTTCAAAATGGTGGGATTTTTCATTTCCACTGAGAAACATGAAGTAAAGATATTTATTATTTCAAAGGATGTTAAAAGTGTTTGCGCTCATTTTACAAGAAGCTGTAACATAAAAGTAAGAATGAGTTCTATTCAAATGTGCATATTGTCAAAGCTGTTAACATATTGGACCCGTATAATGGCCATCAGTATTTTCCGTACGTATTCTCCAGGTGTAAATTCGACATTCTCCAATTATCATGGAAAAGTAATTTTCTGTGATGTCTGAAGGATGCCGAAATAGCATACTATGATACATAAACAAACGGAGATTGTTGTCCACTGCCTTAATGAGCTTAATAAGGCATTAAACTAGTTTGTGTAAAACTCCTTTATACTTAAAGAATATCTGTTTTTGACAGGTAGGAAATGAAATTGACAACAATGATGCTATTCATGTAAATCAAAACCATTGCAGATTACCTCCCCTATCGGTACATACTAATCACTCTCGTCAAAAACATCACATTATGCTGAAAAGAAAATCGCATGGCTGTTACAAAGAATTCAAATTTTACCTATTTTATATAATTTATTATCTCCAATACATTTGTTCTATGTCCATACATAATGTCTTCCGCTCAGTAAATTGGTCAAATGTGTTAGCATCAATGTCAAAAAATAAAATCCAGGATTTTTAACCAGTTCAGCTTTTTCTCTCAATTGTCTCTGAAGCTGTATAGTTTTAAGGTGTGAAAATTAAAAAATATTGAACCATTACCATCTCTAGAACAGACTATCAAGAAATTTTCCTCATATATATTATATTATAATATATAAATAAAGGTTTTATTTTACCTGTCCAAGTGATGGATGAAAATAAAATTTAGCCTACTGTATGTTTAAAATATTAGACCTGTTTGGCAACAAACTTGTAAAAAAGAAGATACCACGCGCTCTAACCGAAATCCTGCATCCGCCCCTGAAAACGATTATTTTTTCAAAAAATGTATACAACATAAATGGCGAATGTAACAAAACGAGGAAACCTCATAATATTATCAATAATTCAGTCAGAGTTAAATTGCTTCAAATTTCATTTAAATTATCAGTTTTCTTCTTTATCACTGTTGTGGAAGCAGATATTTTTCGCTCTAATTATTTGAAATTAAATGTTGAGATTGATAACGTCCATTTCTTTAACATCGTTTTGACATATAAATAATGCATATGAAAAATGGAACAATATTGCACTTTTGCATGATCCAAAATGTTTGCAGTGTCATAAAACACATTATTTTGCACTCCACACAATCATCTGATCACAAAGACATCCGACATAGACCTCATGTTGATCAGGATTATAGCATATAGAACACGGGTACGACAGAGCATCTATCATTGTGTGACATTGCTTCAAATCACCCGAGATACGATGTATTCTGCCATTTACCCCACCGCTACACACCAGTAATGATCCATCGTCTAGCATCATTATTCCCCATGGGTATTTTATGTTTTCGTATTCAGCAGATATATCACCTTGTAATGTTATACCGACGACACTGTGGCTACCCTTGTCACTATGAAGATATATCTCAGATCCTTACTTAGCAGTAAGTAGTATGGTGAGCCAAATATCTTTTCATCCAGTTTAATTGTGTTCTGGACGTGACCTTGTGTATCTGTAATAAATACACACTTCGGATCACTGCAAACTACATAGAGTTGACCTTGATGATAATCTATACCTCTACATTCTCCTTTAACTGGAATCTTGCGGACAATTGACAGTTTACCTGCTGTTGACATTATAATGACATTATAATGATCTCTTTCTTGAACGCCACTGTTACAGCAATATGGTCCTGAGGCAATACTGCAATGTCCCATGGTTTAGAAGAAAGTGTTGTCTATTCTAGTACAGCTTTGTTTTTATGTCAACAACTTTCAGTTTCTCATTGTTCCAGTCAGCCGCCACAAGTTTGTTAGAGGACCGGACAACACATCCTCTGATATAGCGTATTTTCTGAGCTGACTTTGTCCTTATATATATGTTCTCTTTGTGGGTCAATTTGTCAACAGATTTCCGCCGCTTTGTAGTTACAAGACGGCATTGTGAGCTTTCCAAGTGCATTTTGTCTTGAAAGCATGTTTTTTTCAGGTCCTGATTTTGCTCAAATGTGTATTGCATGTTTGTCGTTTCTAAGCTTCTGCCTGCCTCCTTTATTTCGTCTGACTTTAGTTTGGATTTAGCTTGTTTCATTGTAATGTAAAGTTGTCCATTCTGCTGTGAAGCTTTGTAATCTTGTAGTCTTGACTGTAGTTGTTTGATATCTGAAGAAATGCTTGTGCATGTCTCAAGCACCTTCTTTACTGCTTGTTGATCTGTGAACTTCTTTTTGTCAGCATCGGTCTGGATTTGCTTTTGTAGCTGGTCTAAGCGATCATTTACCTCCTTGCGAAACAATGCAATTTCTTTGAGTAGTCTGTCATGGCAGGAATCTAATTCTTTTTCTCTACATGAGGCCAGCTTTAAAACATCCTCGGCCTCATTCACTTTCTGGTCAAGTTCCCTCATCACCTCTCTGAACTCTGCACTGTCCCCAATACCTGAACATTTGTCAGGTATATAGTCAATTTTACATGTTCTATGATTCATGGTCATGCAGTCATGGCAACCAAGTGCTTCATGGTTTGGACAGAAGAATTTGATAACTTCAGTTTTGTGATCACGGCACATTTCAGTGCACACTCCTGAATCTTTCGCGGGAACAACATGTTTACCCATATTATCTTTGTTTACCAGCTGATGATGATATGAAGCCTTCGTTCTTTGATGATAAGCAAAGCAGTTCTTACACAGGTATTCTTGACAGTCCACACAAAATCCATGAGCTTCTATTTGCTGACCAATCGCCAAACATGGTTCACATCTATGGTCAAAGTCCTCTGCTGAACCATTGGATATGGAACCTTGAAAATCAGAAAACTTTCTTCCCGATACTGCCATTGTTAGAGGATATTTAAAGGTCAAACTTTGAACTAGTATTGAATTTCAGATTGATAAAATGTCTCTGTTTATTTTGCTCAAATAATTGTTACTAGGTAGTCCAAAAACACGACAAATAATTCACCGTTGAAAGAAAACCCGAAGTAAATGTGTGTAAAATGAAAATATGTCGGTAAGTATTTAACTGATTTAACTTCCTTTTCGATAACGGGTCTATAAATACCATGTTCCAGTTAAATTGAACCTTGTTGTAGTCAAGGGAAAATAAAGCACATGTCTACCCGAAATAAACTTTAATAAGTTATCTCCCCTTTGTAGTCTGAGTTTAAATAATCTATATAGCTGAACTCGGTGGCCTGCCGAGTGGCTTCCTAATACCCTAGTAGTGAATAAAATAGCGTTTCTAGGCCAATGTGACCTAATTTAACCTTTAGTCTTTGGTCCAGATTGACCAATGCTGGACAATTAAAAACCCACAGGTTTCAAACCGACTAAAAAGTTTTAAACACATATAATATAATGAGTTTACAGAATAAAATATATTGTTTGTTTTGAAACAGTATAACCCCACTTGACCTCTTATCCCTATTCTATAAGTGGACTTTAACCTTACCCTAAACTTAAAATACTAACTTGGTACCCTTGGTACCCTGAAAATCTTTTAAATCTTTAGTTAAACCGAATGAAAACCTCTGATTTAACTAAAGATGATTTAAAATGAAGAAAACATACGTCTTTATTTAAAAATAGTTTCCACTTAAAAACTTTAAACACTACACCGAGAGACAAAATGTAGAATAAGTTTGGCCTAATATAGCATACAGGAAGTAAATATAAGTGGTTGAAATTAGACCACATTTATTTTCTGTTTTAAATCACTCTTTTACTTCCTTGTTTCATATCCTTCTACATAGTTAAAACAACTGTTAAAGACATTAGAAATGACACAAAATGTACAACAGTACCAATAAATACATTAATAATTATCCATGAACAGAAAATTTCAAACTAAAATAACACAGACCGGGAAAACCAAATGCTAATATAACAAATATAACAAGGTCAGGTTATTTACAAATCTATCTCCCTTTATAATTGAAATTAAAAAAACAAGTAATATCTCCCTTTGATAACTGAAATTCATACAATTTTAATTTATATTGGAAGAATAAAATACTTTAGGAGTTTGTTATTATTTAAAACAAAAAGTAATTGAATAATTATAACACATGAAAAATAAAATTATGATAATTTCAAAACCATAACATTATTATAATAAAGAATATACACTATATAAAACCGGTTTCAACTTTTATATCATTGAGTCGAGTTGTGATTACGCTTATTTTAACCCCGGCGGCGGGTGTGCACGTAATAAATTCTACCTGGCGTCGGGGTTAAAATAAGTGTACGCAACACGGCTTTTGCACTTTTTTAATAACTATTAAACAAGTATTACAAGATTTAAGTACAAACAACTGAAATCACTCAACCATTTGAGTATGCCATAGGCATATGCATGATTGAACATACGTTTTTGAGAGTAATATGGAATATTCCCATTATATTAATTATTCTAGTTAAATAAAAACACAGTAATTAAATAAAGTTTTAAATAATGTTTTAATTCAAAAGTTTGCTTTCTTTATAATTTATATATTCCTCCAATATGTAGAATTTGACATAACTATCCGTTAAAAGTATAAATGATACTTCTGTAGACGTTGAATCGTCATAAGGATGAATGTCAAACATTGTCCTTTCTGTTAAATAAATTTTAATTTTTTTATGATTTGTACATACTTCGGCCGGAGAGGGCCCACTTTCACCGACATGGGTGTTTTATTTACACCCCACGGAAATTTACCTGTAAAACCATCTTGCCACCACCAAAAAGAAAATGTGATACTTTACATTTGTCCCTCTGTCCAGGCGCCGTTAATAAAACCCGATATCTATTATATAAGTTCCGGCTTTTTGGCTAAAAACACATGTTTTAATAGTACATCCGGTACAGCTAGTTTATATTCTTGGTTTATGTTTATAAAATCTTTATAATCTACGACATTACCAGATTCCAAATTAAATGCATCAAAATAGCCCAAGCCCATACCATTTTTAATTAGATTATCATATAATGAATATATCCAGATATCGTGACGATCGAAATACTTTTTCATTTTTATGTATGAATATGATGTAATGGATTCTCCTTCAGTATAACCACTGTTATATTCAAAAAGAAACACTTCACGCCGTCTTACTTTTTCTATTTCTTTTTCAAATTCTTCTTTTATTTTTTTATCTTTCTTTTTAAGTTTAAGAATTATTTCAGCTAAATCATCAAGTCGTTTTGTTGTGGCAACTTCAGAAGCAGATAAACTATCAACAGTATTCTTTGTTCTAGCTAATTGTGTTTCTTGTTTTAGAAAAGCATTTTTTACTTTTGTAATTTCTTGGGTATTAGTAGAAATTTCTTCGACATTAGTGGTTTTATTGCTTTAGTATTAGCAGTAATTACTTGGGTATTAGCAGTGATTGATTCTCCTGTTTTAGCTGATATTTCAACTACAGAGTCCAAATCATTTATTATTTTTTTAATTTTATCATTAATTTTATCATTAAATTCATTAATATCTTTTTGTAATAACCTTTAGTTTACTTAACTCTTCGTCATTTATATTGTGACGTGCATCAACATTATTAATCATGTCTACAAGTTGTTTCTTCAAATTTTCTAGCTGATCATTAATTGTGTTAATTGCTTCAGTATTAGCAGTAATTAACTCTCCTTGTTAACTGATTTTCAACTACAAAGTCCAGTTCATTTTTATGTTCTTCAACTTTAGCATTAAGCTGCGTCATATCTTCTTGTAATTTTTTTGTAATATTACTTAGTCTGCATACTTTTAATTATGACGTTGTCAACATACTAATCCAATTTCGAATTTGTTTTTTAAAGTCATCTATTTTAGAATTGAGCTCTTTTTTAAAGTCATCTAATGCTGTGTCATGATCATCACCTCTTTGTGAAGCTGCCTTTTCCAATTCAGATTATATTCTCCAAGTTTATTTGAAATTAATCTAATAAATCTTTATGCTTTTTTTCAGTTTCAGTATTTAGTTTATTTATTTCTGTTCTAATTTCTTACTGATACATATTTTGTAACTTTTTTTTTCAGCTTCAATAATCTTGTCTTTTAGTTCTTCATGTTTAATCATACTATCTTTTAATTCTTGAACTTGATTGTATAACTTTTCAAAATTGGTTCTAAATACTTTCTTTATGTTGTCATCTGTCAAATCAGATTTCTCTTCAAGTTCTTTAATAGAATCAACCTAGCTTTCATTCTTGTAATTCACACTATTAATAATGAATTCTTTTTAAAATCTTTTGTTATATTCTTCAATATTATTTACTTCTGCTTCTAGTGTTTGTTTTATCTTTTAATATCTTCAAGATTATAGTTATCTATTACACTTTGAACTTTTTTAAACACAAATCGTCTTGAAACTGCATCGTTGGGTTTATCTGGATCTCCTAGGTTGATTATTTCATTACCTCCCATATCTAATGCTCTGTTCATTGTGTTATCAAGTTCCTTATTTCTGTGAAGATACGATTCCGTTTCCTTTTTAAGTTTTTTGAATTGTTTTTTAGTAGTATAATCACTTAAATCAATATCAAATTTAACTTTACTTATACTATCAGGTTCACTTATTTGTTCTATATTATTAAAAACCCCCATTATATATTACCAGTAAAGTTTTTTCTAAAAACTTCCTTGGTTTGTCAATATATAAGAAATCATATTTTTGATTTGTTGCATTAGCAAAAGATTTAGGGTTAATATTTTGTTCATTACAAATCATATCATTTTCTCGTTTACCTGGACTTTCAAATAAAAATAATGTGAACAGTTAATTCGGATATCTTTTGGTGTTTATAGTAAGACTGACTTAAATAAATAACACAACAATTTTTGTGACGGTCCTTGAATAAAGTATTTTGTTTATTTCATTTTGAACTTTTTTATCTTCGCATACAAAATCATCAAATATTACTACTTTTTGTTTTTCTGATTTAAGATTCTCACAAGTTCAATTTGGTTGGGATCAGCTGAATATTCAAGTATTTCATTTGGATCTACTTTAATTTTTTTTGCAATTTGACTTAAGTGATTTATTAAATCTTGATATTTAGATTGTTCTAAGTTTTTAGCATATAAGTATAATTTATCATAATATATAAGAGGTTTTCGAAGTATATGCATTAATGTATTTGTTTTTTTCAGATCCAGAAGATCCACATATTAACATTCTAAAACATGAATCTGGCATAAAAGGATAATGTTGTTTAAAGTTATTAGATTTATCATTTTTTGTATCATAATTTGGAATTTCCATTTATATATAATAATACATTATCTTACATTATATTACATTATTTTACATTATCTTACGTTATTAAATAAATGCAATCAAAACTTAATGAAATAAGAATAAGAAAAAACTTAGTCGGGCAAAAGATGAGAGCTCTTAGAGAAGAAATAATGAGAGAAAAAATTAAGAAAGCTACAAATCGGGATTTGTACACTGAAATTTATAAGCCATTTACTGAAGGAATAGAAAGTCAAAAAGAAAAATTATCGAGTCAGTTAAAAGCATCACCTGGAATTAAGGAGCAATTAGTATTACTAGGTGATGAAATGAAAGACATACAAACATACCAGGGTTTACCACAGCTATTCCAAGATCCGCAACCAATTACAGGGTCTCCTGGAGAAGTTGAAAAATCTAAAAGACAACAAGAATATATACCAGTAGATTGGGGAGATGAACCTGTTGGGTGGATACCAGGAGATAAATTAAAAGAATTAGAAGATTATGGAAGAGAAAAGATGGGAATAACTGAAACAACTGATGATACAACTGATGATACAATTGAAAAATCAGAAGAAGAAATGGGTGCAATGTCGTTCGATCCAGAGGTATTAAATAAAAAAAATGATTTAGTACTTTTAGATAAAAAAATATAACACACCACAAAAAGTGTTTGAATTTTTTCACACTGAATCTAAAAATCCTGATAAAAAAATGACTAGGGAAGAAGTAGAGGATATCATAGAAAATGTATCAGAGGATATAAAAAAAATTGGGTAATGATTCTGGTTCAATAACTAGAAAGAAAAATCCCACAAATCTCGATCTGAAGCAAAGGAAAATAATTATAGCCACGTCGGATAATTTAAAAAAATATAGAAAAGTACTCAATGATATTCTTACTCAAGGAGAATATATGGGAAAAGGAATAAGATATCATAACCCATATAAAGTTTCACCAAATGGACAATATGGTAATTTAATTATTAACTTAAATAAACTTTACGGACAAAACAAATTGGTTGCTAAGGATCAAAGAACTGGAAAAGAAGTAATTAACAGTAAAGTAGATGATGATTTAATTGATTTGATTAATAAAAGATATAACAATAATAAAAAACATTCAATTCATTCTAGAAAAATATTGAAAGAATTAACAGAAAAATCAGGATAACCTATCAATAAAAGATCTATGAAATTTAAAAAAGTAATTAGAGTTCAAGGTTATGACGTTTGTCCATGTAATCCAAAAGAATTGGTTAATGACTTGGAGTTAATTTGTGGTTCAATTGATGCTGGAAATAATAATGAAGAACTAAAAAATGAAGGTATTAGCATAATTGATAAACTATTAAAAATGAATTCACTCTTACCAAAAGAACATGAAATGTTATATAAAAATTATTTTTCTTGAATTTAGATTTTAATTATATATAAATGGAACAAAAAATAGTATTAAGTTCTGAAACAGTTAAAGATAATAACAAAAATACTCCGAGTGATTTTACAATCAGAGATAGTCGTTCTTTAATTTTAGATAAAAATAAAACTTATGTTGTTGGTCTGGATAGTATTAACACTATGACCTATTCTTGGCATAATATTAGTGATGAATATGACAATAAAAGAATTCGTTATAATAATGGTAAGGATTGGAAAGATATTATATTTACAAATGGTTCTTACAGTTACACAGATATTAATAATTATATTAGGGAAACATTAATAAGTAATGATGATTATGAATTTGATAAATCAGACATAGCTCCAATAAGTTTGGAATTTGATTTAAGTAGTTTTAAGATTTTGATTTCAATTAAAGATAATTTTATGTTGGATTTGGAAATATCAAATTTTCATACATTGCTTGGATTTGAGAAAAAAATTGAGAAATACTGAATGGGAACTACAACACCAAATATAACTAACTCTGTAGATACAATTACATTCATTGTGATCTTATTGATAATTCACTTGTTGATGGTAATTTCAGTGATATTATCTATGCTTTAAGTTACTGCAGATTTAACAAGAGCTTATCCATTTACAAAAGAAACCACAAAGAGTTGGATATTCTGAAATTATAAATATATTTAAATTCAATTAGAATATATATTACAGATGTATTTGGTAGAATATTAATTTTAATGAGGTTGAAACAAGTTTTACACTAATTTTAAAAGAAATATAAATTTTGTTTTATATAATATACACCGAAAGTTTATGACAAAAAATAAAGGAATATTTATTTATGTTGATGCTCACACGGGAAAAGAAATCATACATGGAACAGCTATCTTTGACACTTTAACGAAATTGCTTTCAAGTTCAGCCGCATCTTCAATTAGCACACAGCTCGAAAAAAAGCTTTGGAAACAGCAGGAAAAGCGACTTGAAAGTGGAACAAAAAAGGTTGGAACAGAGTTGGAAATTTAGCTGCTAATAAAATTGTTGAAAAATTTAAAAAGAAACCTGCTCCGGCAGTTGGTAATATTAATTGCCAAGGAATTACAAGAAAAGAATAACAGTAAAAATAATAATAAAAATAATAATGATAATGAGGAGGATATTCATATGAGAATAAATAGAATATTGTCAGGATCTGGAACTTCAACTCAGCGTAAACGTATTTACAGATTAATTTATAAAAAATAAAATAATATATAATATATACATGTTTAGAACAAAACAATATTGTGAAAGATATGAATTAACTCCTATTCAATTAGATACAGCCTTAATATCTGTCTTGGGAAATAATGTTAAGCAACAAAAAAAAAACGGATATCATTTTACAATTAATGATAGAAGCTCATATTTTGATTGGTTTAATGGTTATTTTGAAGTAAGTTTTAAAGTAAATAAGCTTACTAATGGTAATAATTATGCTGATGGAGATCAAATTGCTCTAATTAATAATGCAGCTTCATTAATTGATCAGTTAGTGGTTAAACAAAATGGAAAAATTGTTTATGATTGTAATAATTTATGCAAAGTAATAAATGTAAAGGATTTAGTTGAACTATCTAAGGATTATGCAGAATCAACTGGAACAAATGAATTTATCTCTTTAGATACTACTGCTGTTGCTGAAAGTAGGGATGATCAAGCTGGATATAATAAAGGTTTTGCTACTAGGAAGTTATTAATCCAAGGTGGTAATGAGGTAAATGCTAAGATTCCATTAAATAATTATTCATTTTTCAGGGTTTAGAAACTAATATTATACCTCCAAGTCAAATTCAAATAACACTACAGCTGACAGATGATGATGAATTAATTTTTAGAGCTAATGCTGCTGATGCTGGTAGAGTAATTGTAACTAAATTAATTTTGTGGGTTCCACGTTTAATTTTCAATGAATTTGGACTTAATCTAATTTCTGAAAGATTTACAAAAGCAAGATGGTCATACCTTCGAGAAATGGTGACACAATCAACTGATACACAACAAAATAATATAACCTTTAGAATAACAGCTTGTATAACAAAACCACAACATGTATTTGTTTATTTACAACGACCTGACAAAAGTAATTCACAACAACATAACCCACACCTGTTGGATACATTTAAGGTAAATGCTAATAATTATAATTGCACTTTGAGCTCCTGTCGTTTTGAAGTTGGTAATGGTGTTTTTTTTTATCCAGAAACAGAATACACAAGTATATCAAGAATATATGATGATGTAATTAATTATTATTATATACAAAATAATAAGACTACTGGAAGTCTGCTAAATAGATCAAATTTTTCTAATTTATTTGGATTTGTTCATTTTAACTTGTAATATAAAAAGGAAGTAATAACAGAAGATCCTAAGCATATTACATTAACAGCTAAATTAAATATTCCACCAGCAGCTAATATTCGTGTTTACGCAATTGTATTGTATGAAGAAACAGTTGAAATAAATACTGTTGGAAATGAACTTGTTATTGTTTAAATAAAATAAATTTTAAATATATAATGGTATCAAATTATATTGAATATAAAGTTAACCTTACAGATGGACAAAAGAAAAATTTAGCACAAGCTTTTAATAATAAAATTCCACATACTTTTAGATTAAACATGAACAATTACATGGAAACTTCCCTTTACTATTAACAAAAACACAAATTGATCAAATTAAAAAAGCTGTTGCAAATAATAAGGGATTAGAAATTAAAATTTCAAAAAAACAAATGTCCAGTCAAGGTCAAAATGGTGGATTTTTAGGAGCTTTGGCTGGTTTGTTAGGAAAAACAATTCTTCCAATGGCAGCAAAAATAGCTCCAAAAATATTAGCCCCTCTAGGCATCGGAGCCCTCTCTGGGCTGGCCAGTACTGGTGTTAGTAAGTTACTTGGGAATGGTATGATTTCGGTAGCTAATGATAAAAGAAATATAATATCACCATATGTAACACCTAATCAAAGAAAGCAACTAGTAGGATCTGGAGTGATTAAATTAACACAAAACAGAAACAAAATGGCGGTTTCCTGGGTATGCTGCTGCTAGTCTAGGGATACCTTTGATTACATCTTTGTTAAGTGGTAAGGGACATGGTCAGGGTATACAGATTGATTCTCAGAGAAGACCTTACAGACAAATTCCTATAGTAAAAAAAAAATAAAATTTATAAACAAACCTATTTCTAACTTTGAAATTGAACAATGGGTAAAACAATTAAAAATTAAAAACTTTAGGGGTGTATTTAGTAGAAATAATTTACCAAGAGTGAAACTCTCGGAGACCACAGGTTTACCAAAAACGAAAGAAAAGGACGAGTGTAGAATTATAAATTTGGACGACTCTGTTGGTCCTGGAACACATTGGGTTTGTTACTTGAATACTTTGTACTTCGATAAAACCAGGGGTTTTCTGAGAAATGCTTTGTATTTCGATCCATTTGGACTTCCTCCACCAAAAGAAGTAACTAAATATATACCTGGGGTCAAGTATAACAACATACAATATCAAGACAAAACAAGTACACTCTGTGGATACTATTGTTTATTTTTCATAAAAATGTTACAAGATAAAGTACCGTTGTATAATTTACTGTATAAAATACTAAAAGTTAATAATGTAATACAAAATGAACAAACTATTATAAATTATTTTAATAACAAAGGTTAAAAACTATTGTTTTAATTGAAACTTATTAAAACTTATTAAAACTGTGTTTTTATTTAACTGGAATAATTAATATAATGGGAATATTCAATAATATAAATGAAAAAGTAAATAAAATAGAAAGGCAATTAATAAGAAAACCTCCATTGTTTTTAACATGTTATACCCAAGATACCGATAGTGGATTATTTCAAAGGAAAACTGAAAATGCTAGTCCTGGTTTAGTTCAAAATGGTAATAATGTAATAATTAAACAAAATTGCATCTTAATTATTCTTGTTGATGCAATTAAATTAGATAAAGGAGAAGCTAAATTACAATTAAAAAATAAAGAAACTGTAATTCTTCAAAGTTATAATGTAAAAAATAACAGAAAAAATGAATCTATTTCTATTAATTATGCTTATAAATTTAAAATAAATGATGTTATTTCTATTAATTCTTTAAACGTTATGAATATTCAGTTAACAGTTTATGGTTCTATAATTTAAGAGTTAATTTAAGAGTTAATTTAAGAATTAATTTAAGAATAAGCTAATGTATCAATACCATTATCAAGAATATATCTTTTATCGTCATAACATGATAAAGATGTTTTATTTATAACATAGCTGGAAAGATTGTGTTTATCAGAACGAATAACTTTAAAGGTGTGATTAGTTGGGTTGAATTAAACAAAGTATCTTTGTAATTTTTATGAACTATTGTTTTCGTTAACAACAAGTTTTTTAATTCCTTTTACATTTTTTAACATTTACTTCGTTTTCTAATAAATATGAATACATTTTACTTCTTAATCCAACAAATTCAACAATGGGAATGCGGCAGCTTCATCTTTAAATTTTCCAATTACTTTTTTATTATTGTCGAAATAAAATTTTGAATTACTATCATAATCACTATTATCAAATTAATCTTTGTCCTTATAAAATCCTCATATGCATCTTTGGTTTTTATTTCATAACATAATGAATCAGTGTCAGTGAATAGTAATTTACAATTACCCTCGTACTTTTCCTTAATATAATTATTATGAAAATCATACATTAAATATTTTGATAAATCTAGAATGCACATTCCAACATAGCAAGGTCTGTTTAATAACAAACTTTCTTTTATTCTATGAATACCAAATCAAATTCTTGTTAAACACGTTGAACAACAAATGAAGGTTTGGCTATGTATTTTAATAAAATATTTCATCATGTGTTAATTTAATATTAACCCTCTTGCGTAAATTCTCCATCGTCTTACCGAATACAGAGTTGTTCATTAACTTAAAAAAGTCCTTTTCAAATGAATTTTTTGCTTTAGATCTTTTTTTGAGTATTAAAATCAATATACTTTTTTAACCAAGGCAATGAATCAAAAGTTAATATTTTGTGTATTTTTGTTTCTTTTAACCCTAATTGTGTATATTGTTCAAGATTTTTATAATGAACTACATAATTTTGTTTTTTCATTAAAGTTGGAACTAATTTTTTTACATTACTTTTTCCTATTTCAAATTCTGTTTATATATTTTTACTGTAATTGGAAAGCCATTCGTCTGGTATTTTAATTTTTTCAGGAGCTAAAGGATAATCATTATGTACAGTATGTAATTCTTTTGGATATTCAAGATCACATTCAACTATAAAGTTAGTTTTACCTTTTGCAATTAATTTCTTGAATTGTTTTTCGGATATAAATTTAAAGTTTCCAGAGGGTAAAGGTTGACACATGGCCCAACCGTAAAGGTTACTGGCGTCGAGGTACATAATGTATTTGCTGTCAAGTTTAGGATCATAATCTTTCATATATTTATTGTTTGCTTTACTGTATCTGTTTGAAATATAACTTATTCCTCCTCTCAGTCCCTTTTCAATAAAAAGATACATATCAATATGAGTTATTAAATCTAACTTAATTCCAGTCATTTTTAACATTGCATCCCAAGCTAAACCAGGACTACTAAAATAATGACAAGGGTCTAATTTGTAGTACTCCAAACATAATTTTCTAAAATTTTCGAATACATCAGCTAAAAGTAATACGTCAGTTTATAAATATAGATCATGATATTCTCCCATTGTTTTAATTTTAAATTTATTCCAAACATTTTTAGCATGTTCATATTCGTTGTCAGATATGTGTGTTTCATTTAAAATTGAATAAAAGTCTTCTTTAGAAGGTAATTTTGTTTCTTTGAATTTTTTAAATGAATCCATGTAATCATATGGATAAACACCTTTTGTTTTTAATAATTCAATGTAATCAAATTCTTGAGATAAATATTTAAATTCTGGAATATTTTTTACTAGGTTATCCAATGATTGAGACATAAATTGGAATGAATCAATAAAGACCAAGTCGGAAATCATAAATGCCATATATCTTCCATATTGTTTAGGAATAACATTAATTTCTTTTTTGAATTTTCCTATTTGTTGCATAATAAATGACCGTCATAACCTCTTAAATTATGAAAATAACAGGAATTTTGTGTGTTAGTCTAAAATTAATATTACATTCTGAGTGAGCACTTCCTCTGAATTTTCCTGTTATATGACAGTGGTCTCTTACTTTGATTGAATCTTCTATATATTCTTTTCCACAGATATGACAAAACTTTTGGTTTTTAAATTCAATTTCATCTTTTTTAGACATTCTCAAATCTTTGTTAAAATGTTCTTTAAATATTTCTTTACAATATTCCTCTTCCTCAAGCATTTTTTCAATAAACTTATAAACTGCGTTAGGACCTCTATAAATCTGGGTTGGTTTAGTATAACTGTTATCATAACAACAAACAACTTTATAGCCGTAACCACAATCTATATGATTTTGATATGGTTCAGTAAATGAAGATTCAGTTGATGGTAAAGCAGTTAAAACTTTTTTAGTTATTGATTCAAAATCAGCATAAATTACAAAAGGTACTGCTAAACCTTTATGATAATTTTTTAAATTGTACTTTACTTCCCTCTTTTGGCATTTTTACGCCTTGGGTACCATTAATAGCTAAACAATTTGGAATATGTTCATTTAATATTCTTTCTTGAGAAAAATGTTGCAGACAGCTTTTACAGAAGTGTTTTTTATGTTGATATTTTGTTTTTTGAAACATTAATCTATTAAAGTCTTTTATCCAAACATAATGATGAACCGGGGTCCCTGGTGATTTACAATCATCAGTTATTTTATCATTAGTAATTAGCAACATGTCACAGTGTTCTTCGTATTGATATTTTGATATGTACAATGGATAAATACCTGCAGGTTCTTCAAAACCAAATATATTAAATGATATTTCATTTAAAACTTCTATTTTAGGTATTTGATTTAATGTAACAGGAAACTTTATTCCAGTATAATCAAGATCGTTTATATGTTTTTTATAATTTGAAACTCTTTCAGAATGTTTTGTTACAGGAAATTTATAAGCTAAATGACACCATCTAAAACATTCATTATCATCATTCTTTATATTTATCAATCCTTTCTTTGGATTTTGTAATGGTTTTGGTAACTTTAAATAACTTGAAGCAGCCAATGGACTATACTTATATCTATTTATATAATGAGCATCAACTGACTCTATTCTCCAGCCGCTTCCTTCAGAAATCCAATTACCAATTCTATTCATTATTTCATCAAAAGCTTGACGTAAAGTGTTTTTTTTTATTTCATTTGTATTAATTATTTTTAAAGCCTTTGATTGAAAATAAGCTGATTTATATATTGTATCAGTTGCACTCATTTTTACAAAAGTTAATTTTAAAACAACGTTTATTTTTATACCTTTTAAAGTTTTAAGTTCAGATTTAAGTATTTCATAAGAGTCGTTTATAGTTAAATATAATTGATTCTTTGGATCTTGTCTATATGTAATTTTAATTTCAAATTTCTTATAATATTGATTTTTTGATCTCTCAATTTCCATCTATATATTATATTTAGAAAAAAAAATCACTAAGGAAAAAAGGATTAAAAAAATAATAAAATAAATAAAGTTTAAGAAGAACTAAAATCTTTAAATTTATATCTTTTTCCGCTGGTTTTTGATATTCCACTTTTAACTTGGTTTTTTCCTTTGCAGCACATTGTTATTAACCCTGAATTAATATTAAGGTCTTTGGATGCTGCATAAGTGCTTTTATATGTTTTTTCTTCATTAGTATCCCAATTGGTTGCAATAACATTTTTAGGATTGTTTCGAATATTATTTGGTCTGGGACAATCACATAATCTTTCAGCATTTTCTTCTTCAGTTAATAGACAACCACAGTCCCATTCAAATAAATTATTTTTTAAAAGATAAGGATCTATAACATTTTGTAATTTATCAATGACATGATTTTTATATTCATCGCTAACTATTTGATTAAGTTTTGATTTAATAACATTTCTTCTTTTAAGAACTTTTTTATATAAATTTTTGTCTGGATTCATTATTTCTCCTAAAGTGCTAGATAATTTTAGCATAATCATTCTATCTACCTTTCTATTAACCATTTATATATAATATACTTATTGAAAAAAATCTCTAAAAACACACGTAAAATTTAATACAGCTCTTCTTCTTTTTTACTTTTATATCCGTTAAGTTTAAATTCCTTCATATACGTTTCAAAAGGCATTGAATATTTTTTTTTCTTTCTGCATTTCTAATAGTATTGTAAAAATATCCTGAATAACTTGTTTCTCTTCTTCTTTATTTACTTTTCCAATCCGTGCTTTTGTTATTAGTTGTTTTATTTTGTGATGATGTGCTTTTAAAATAAATTTCTTGTCGTCAAGTTTTAGTCTGTTAGTAAATATGGTAATTACTGATGGAACAGCGCCAGCAACTGCTACAAATATAGGAATAGCTGGAACAAGTGCTAATGCAGCTGAACAACCAAAGACACCTGCTGTAATATATAATCCGGTACTTACTCTCCCACAAAATTTATAACTTTTTCTGTAAGCAGCAGCTAGTTTAGTTAAGTGAATGATTAACTGATCTATTGTTTCTATTCCATTATAAGAAATTAAATTTTTATGGCTCATTTATATAATTAATATCATTAATATTTTTTAAATTAAATTTCTTCCAATTCACTAAACGGAACCCAACTATAAAATTTTTCGTTGTAACCTTTCCATTTTACTAAAGCTTGTTTTTTCTTATAGTCTCGTCTGATAACTTTTTCTATTCTAAAAACCTCTTGTGTAGTAGGTAAAAGTTCTTGTTCATAAAATGAACCTTGAATTATTTCATCATTTAAATCTTTAATAGTGTATGTTCTGGGATTTGTATTATTAATTTTATAAATTATAAATATTTCCTCTGTCCAGTTTGGTGTATATCCTTTTTCAAAATGTCTTTTAAGTTTGCTTAAGCGAACTCGATCACCAATTTTAAATTTTGTTTTACTCTTTGGTATCTTTAAATCACCATATAAATTAAAGTAAACAGTACCTTTATTTAAGTTTTTACTAGCTTCGGTTGGTGTCATTTTTAACCTAGAGTGTTTTGTTTTGTTATATTTATCAACCATTTCCTGCAACTTATCTAAATAAGTATAAGTATCATTTGCTGTAAAATATTTCCACATTATTCTTTTTAAACTTCTATTAAATCTTTCTATTACTACAGCCTTTCCTTCATTAAATGTATGGTACATATTAATTTTATTTTTATTCAAAAACGATTCAAACTTTTTATTATAAAATTCTTTTCCTTCATCTACCCATAAATTTGTTGGTGTTCTACCTTCTGAAATTATTTTTTCAAATGCTTCTGTAACAGATTCTCCAGTTTTATTCTTTAATGGAATAACCCAAGCATATTTACTAAATATATCAATAACGGTTAACAAGTACTTTACTCCTTTATTATATTTTGAAAAAGCTTGCATGTCAACTAAATCAGCTGACCAAGTATCATCAATATCATTAACTATCGCTCTTCATTTCCTAAATTTTCTTTTAATTGGTTTGTGTAATTCTTCTGCTAATTCATCGCTCCATGTGATTCCGGGGGTATACTCTACCCCCTTTTCCCGTTTTTTGACTTTTGTCCCAGCCCAAGTTTGTATTTCGTTTTAATTATAGGTTTTACAACTAAATGTTTTGCAATCTTTTCTCCAAATGTTTTTGATTTAGTTTTATTTAAGTTGGAAAGCATTTGCTTATCACATGTACCCTTTTTTACACCACTTTCATAGCAAAAATCATGGTCCATACATACTGCATCCAGTTCATTGACAGGGGGTCCATTATCTAGGGGATTTCCTGGACCACAATAATTATATCCTTGGAGTGTTAAACCTTTCTTAGGTAATAAAGGTAACATTGCTTTGTGAATATCTAAATTACCCCCTGTACTTTTAACAAACTTTGATTTCATTTTTCCACAAGATGAACAAGTAGCCCTTATCATTTTTCTCCCGTTTTTTGTTGTAACATAATGAGGATTTATATTATCAGTAAATCTTCTTTCTTTCAAACAATATATTTTATTCTGTAAACTCATTATATTATATGTGTTTAAAACCTTTTAGTCGGTTTGAAACCTGTGGGTTTTTAATTGTCCAGCATTGGTCAATCTGGACCAAAGACTAAAGGTTAAATTAGGTCAGATTGGCCTAGAAACGCTATTTTATTCACTACTTACCCTAGTCACACATACGGCGTGGAAAGCTACGTTTAGCCACGGATAGAAACGTAGTAATCCGTATCGATCCGTACCTGTGCCGTACCTTAAAGTAGTAATCCGTATCAATCCTTATTAACACTTGGTCAAAACGTATTCAAGCCGTACTCCAAACTTGCACGTTTCTCCAACTTTTGAACATGCACAAAAGTTTGAGCGATCCGTGGCCATTTGAGCGTGACTTAGTTCAACTTGGTCGAAACTTATTCATCCGTAGTTCAACGTATTAAGCGTAGTTATCCGTACTGAAACGTACCTTGTCGTAGATTGACATGATGTAAAAGATAATCGTAATGAAAACGCTGGCTACACGTGGCCTATTTATATGAAACTTAGCGACCCGTTACTAAACCTTAATGCAAACGTAGTCATGCGTATTGATCCGTAGCTTAACGTAGTTATCCAAGGTTGTCCGTACTTAAGCGTAGTTCAACGTAGTTTATCGTAGATCCGTCAACGCGCTGGGCAAGTTGTCAGGCGCAGTAAAACGTAGTTCAACGTAGTACGCCGTACCTATCCGTACTTATTCACGTCCTGTATCTTTTTGATCCCCGTTTCTCACCATTATTCCCGTACTAAGAAGTACTGCTCCGTACTTATCCGTGTCTACTCCCCCACGGATCAATCCGATCCGCACCGTACCTCAACGCACGGACATATTCGTATGTGTGACTGTAGCTTGACAGCCTATCGGCCTGAAATTAGCGTCCAGGCGGACCAGCGGGCTAGTTTACCTGGGCCCAGTTGTTCGAAACTTTAACAGGCGATGAAGCTAACGGTCGATTAACTTTGAGAGTTACATTTCGACTTTTTAGAACACTTATTAAAACATATTATAATTTAAGAATCATCATTACTAAAATGTCTTTACAGTTAAAATTAAAAAATCATTCTAGCAGTTCCCATCATGCGTAATATTTTGAATCAAAATTTAACAGGCGGTTAGTTAAACAGCTGATCAACGTTTCGAACTACTGGGCCCAGGTGGTCTGGCAGACTCGTGTATTTATTGTAAAATAATGATTAAGAATGTGCAATAAATATAAAACTGTGAACACAAACGTTGAAACTCAATAGAGAAAGTGAATAATGTTGCTTAACTTTGAGAATCTGCAACGCAGCCAGTGCCAAAGTTTGTGGTTAATATGGGCTCTATGAAATACGTCAGATTTGTTTTATTACTCTGAAAGTTTCAAATCCAGCGGCCTTGCGGCCCGACAGACTAGTGTATTTGCAACAGAAACCTATGAGAAAGGAATTAAGAAACTGTAAAGTTTGTGGTAAATTTGTGCTCTATGAAATACACCAAACAAATTTTTAATTACTCTGGACGTTTCCAGTCCCGCGGCCTAGTGATCCAGTAGATTCGTTTATTTATCGTATAATAATGATTTAGAAATACGAATTATTTAGAGAAAACCGTGTAAACAAACGTTAAATCTCAGTAAAGCATAAAACATGAATGTTGCTTAACTTTGAAAATTTGCTAAACTTTGGAAATGTCATTGGTGAATACAAAATGTAATTTGATCGCCATTCAGTGTATTAAGTTCATCATCTGGCCAATCAAAGCAAGACAAGAGACACATGTACAAGGTTATTTAGATGCTTTTATGACAAACATGCTTTAAAGTAGTAAACTCGCAGTAACGATCGATAAACTACGTATTTTCCGGATGTTATTTCGGCATTCTTCGTTTTTTTTATGGAAAGTTATGACAAAACATATTTTATGGTAGTGAACCCGCAGTAACTATCGATAAACTACGTATTTTCCGGATGTTATTTCGGCATTCTTCGTTTTTTTTTTACGGAAAGTTATGACAAAACATACTTTAAGGTAGTGAACCCGCAGTGACGAGCGATAAGCTACGTATTCTCCGGATGATATTTCGGCATTCTTCGTCTTTTTTTACGGAAAGTTACGACAAAACATGCTTTAAGGTTGTGAACCCGCAGTGACGAGCGATAAACTACGTATTCTCCGGATGATATTTCGGCATTCTCCGTTTTTTTTACGGAAAATTACGACAAAATATGCTTTAAGGTAGTGAACCCGCTTTGACGAGCGATAAACTACGTATTCTCCGGATGATATTGCGGCATTCTTCGTTTTTTTACGGAAAGTTATGACAAAACATGCTTTAAGGTGATGAACCTACATTGACAAGCGATAAACTACATATTCTCCTGATGTTATTTCGGCATTCTCCGTTTTCTTTACGGAAAGTTACGTCAAAACATGCTTTAAGGTGGTGAACCCGCAATGACGAGCGATAAACTACGTATTCTCCGGATAATATTTCGGCATTCTTCGTTTTTTTACGGACAGTTACGGCAAAACATGCTTTAAGGTAGTGAACTCGCAGTGACAAGCGATATACTACATATTCTCCGGATGATATTTCGGCATTCTTCGTTTTTTAGCTCACCTGAACACAAAGTGCTCAAAGGTGAGCTTTTGTGATCGCCCTGTGTCCGTCGTCCGTCGTCGTCCGTCGTCTGTCCGTCCGTCATCAACAATATGACTGTTAACACTCTTGGTCACAATTTTGGCCCAATCTTAATGAAACTTGGTCAGATTGTTACTCTCAATAAAATCTTGGAAGAGTTCGATATTGGGTTATCTTGAGTCAAAAACTAGGTCACCAGGTCAAATCAAAGAAAAGCTTTTTAACACTCTAGAGGTCACAATTTTGGCCCAATCTTAATGAAACTTGGTCAGAATGTTACCCTAAAAAAATCTTGGACGAGTTCGATATTGGGTCATCTGGGGTCTAAAGCTAGGTCACCAGGTCAAATCAAAGGAATAGCTTATTAACAAGCTAGAGGTCACAATTTTGGCCCCATCTTAATGAAACTTGGTCAGAATGTTACCCTCAAAAAATCTTGGACGAGTTCGATATTGGGTCATCTGAGGTCTAAAGCTAGGTCACCAGGTTAAATCAGAGGAAAAGCTTTTTAACACTGTAGAGGCCATATTTATGACTGTATCTTCATGATTCTTGGTCAGAATGTTAATCTTGATGGTCTTAATGTCCAGTTTGAATCTGGATCATGTAGGATTAAAAACTATGTCACCAGATCAAATCAAAGGAAAAGCTAGTTAACACTTTAGACACCACATTTATGACCATATCTTAATGAAACTTGGTCAGAATGTTAATCTTGATGATCTTTAGGTCAATAGGTCAGGTGAGCGATACAGAGCCTTCATGGCGCTCTTGTTTTACGGAACGTGCATGCTGAGTATTATTAAGGCCTATGTAAGGAGAATGTCAAACTACTTAAGAGAAAACATAATCACACGGAAATTGAGGGTTCCGTCCACTACCTTACACATGTCTACTAGGTCAAATTACATTTTTACAAATGCAAAAGAAGTCATTGTGTAAAAAGAATGCCTAAACCATGTCAAATATATGTCGGTTTAGGTATACGTCTCAAAATATTTCTGAGGCACCCAAGAATCTCCGAGCCTCCTAAATTGTTATGCAAAATCCTGGATTCGCTCTTGAAAACGATTATTGCAATAGACGTAAAACATTGACGATGGAGGTAACGAAGCGTATTAGAAATGCTGATAAGAATTTGATAAAATAATTTGAAATGTCACTTATCAGTGTTTTTGTTTACAACTACCGTATAAGCGGATTAAATCAGTTGTACTCTAATTATTTGGGATTATATGTATACGTATATTACAACTTTTTTCACATAAAAAATAAACTATAAGGAAGAGAAATGTATATGAAAAATGATACAGCACATATTTATACTTTTGCATGACCCAAACTGTTTGCTGTGTCATAAAACAAGTTATTTGGCACTCAACACAATCATGTAATCATTAACACATCCGACATAGACCTCATGTTGATCACGATTATAGCAGAGAGAGTATGGAAAAGACAGTTCATCATACATCGTGTCACCTTGATTCAAATCAGCAGAAATGCCATGTATGCTGCCTTTCATACTACTGCAACACACCAGCAAGGATCCATCGTCTGATATCATCATTCCCTCTGGTGATATAAAGTCTTTGTTTTTGTATTCAGCAGATGTATCACCTTGTAATGTTATATCGACGACACTGTTACTACCATAGATACTAATAAAGATATGTATCGGATCCTTACTTAGTAGTAAGTAGTTAGGTGTGCCAGATATCTTATTATCCAGATTAATTGTGTTCTGGACGTTACCTTGTGTATCTGTAATAAATACACACTTCGGATCAATGGAAACTATATAGAGATGGCCTTGATGGAAATCTACACCTCTACATTCTCCTTTAACTGGGAACTTGAAGATAGTTGGCAGTTTTCCTGCTGTTGTCATAATAAGGATCTCTTTCTTATCTGGCATTGTCACAGCAACCTGGTCCAGGGGCATTACTGCAATATCCCATGGTTGTGAAGATAGTGTTATCTCTTCTATTACAGCTTTGTCTTTGATATCAACAACTTTCAGTTTTTCGTTATCCTTGTCAGCCACCACAAGTTTGTTAGAGGACAGAAGAACACATCCTGTGATAAAGCAACCATACTGATCCGACTTTGTCTTTAAATTTATGCATCCTTTGTAGGTAAAACTTTCAACTGGTTTCCTCACCTTTGAAGTTACATCAGGAGACAAAGTAAGCTTTCCAAATGCATTTTGTTTTGAAAGCATGTTTTCCATGTCTTCGTTTTCCTCAAATGTGTATTGCATCTTTGTTTTTTCTAAGCTTCTGTCTGCCTCCTTTATTTCGTCTGATTTTAATTTAGATTTAGCTTGTTTAATTGTAATGTAAAGTTGTCCATTCTGCTGTGAGGCTTTGTAATCTTGTAGTCTCGACTGTAGTTGTTTGAAATCTAAAGAAGTAGTTGTACACGTTTCAAGTACCTTATTTACCGTTTTTTTTTTATCTGTGGACTTCTTTTTGTCAGAGTCAGTCTGGATTTGCTTTTGTAGCTGGTCTTAGCGATCATTTATCTCTTCGCGAAACATTGTAATTTCTTTGAGCAGCTTATCATGGCAGGAATCTAATTTTTTTTTCTCTACGTGAGGCCTGCTTTATAATATCATCAGCATCATTTACCTTTTGATCAAGTTCCCTAAGTAACTCTCTGAACTCTGCACTGGCCCTAATACCTGAACAATTCTCGGGTATATAGTCGATGTAACATGCTCTTTGATTCAGGACGATACAATCGTTGCAGCCGAGAGCTTCATGTTAGGACAGAAAAATTTAATCACTTCTTTTTTTGTGCACTTGACACTTTTCAAATCATTCCTCGATAACGGCATGTTTATCCATACTATTTTTGTGTACCAGGCGATGATGTTTGATTGTCTTTATCCGTTGATGATAAGCAAAGCAGTCCTTACACAAGTATTCTTGACATTCCTCACAAATTCTATGAGCTTCTATTTGCTAATCAATCGCCAAACATGGTTCACATCTATGGTCAAAGTCCTACTTAGAGGTCACACTTTGAACAATTGTTGAAATTCAGATAATTGAAATGTCTCTGTTATTTAGCGCAAATACTTGTAACTAATTAGTTCACAAGTGTCAACACGATAAATTTCCCGTTGAAAGAAAGTCCGAAGTCAAATATATGTTTAATATGAAAAGAAATCTAGTAATTGTAGTTACAGTAAACATTTAACTGATTTTTCTTTTTGAGGACGTCTATAAATATCATGTTCCAATTAAATTGAACTTTATTGTTATCAAGGGAAAATAAAACGCACGTCTACCCGAAATAAACTTTAATAAGTTATCCCCCTCTGTTTATTGAATTTTGATATGACTATATAGCTGAAGTTGGCGGTCTCGCAACCTAGTGGCCTGAATGTAGCGTCCGGGTGGACCTGGGGGTATCGCAGACTCCTGTATTCATTATTAAATAGTGATTAAGAATGTATGATAAACACAAAGAACACTGAACACAAACGTTGAAACTCAATAGAGAAAAATAAGATTATTAGTTTGCAACGCAGCCTATGACAAAATTTGTGATTAATCTAAGCTCAATTGAAAACATCGGATTTTTTTTATTACTCTGAAAGTTTTAAATCCAGCGGCCTAGCAGCCCGACAGACTAGTGTATTTATTGTGGACTTGTATGAAAAATTACTACAAAGAAATTAAGAAACTGTCAAATTTATAGTTAATTCAGCGTGGATTTTTTTCAATGCTTATGAAATGTTTAATTATACACTGTTAAAGAAAAGAAAACACAGTGCAACGTCTTTTAATATGGATTACATTGTACCTATGTACAAATATAATATTTATTAAAAGGTTATTTAGATACTTGCTTAAATACAATATTTATTAAAATGTTATCTATACTTGCTTAACGGTAGTAAGCACGAAGTGACGATCGATTAACTACGTATTCTCCGGTAATCTGGTTCCCGGTCCTATAATGGTTCCCACCAAAAATGGCTTCCCATTACTTTTTCGAAGTTCGCAGGGGACCAGTCTAATTCTCCATATTATATTTCCGCATTCTCTTTTTTTTTTATTCATACGTAAGATATTAGGAACATTTGGAGGAATTAAGCTGTTCTTCATCAACTACTTATTGCACATTATTTTGAATAATATACCATGGCATTTAATATCTTTAACAAGCTGTTTTCAATTATTGCACGCAGAATAACTTGTCTTTCTACATGTTTTGATAAAGAATCGGCAATATTAATGATTTTATTTCTATTTTCTATTCATTTGGTTTCCCCATCTGCTATGTGGGCCTAAAAGAATTACAAGTATTCGATAAAAATCAACGTTCAAAGACGTAACACAATAAATTATTAAAATCCTTTGATAGTATTTTTACACACATAATAAATTTTTGATAAAACAAATCCATGCTCAGTGACGGTCACGCGTGCACTATGCTTTTTTTTGCTTTTATAGTATCTTTTTTTAAACATGTTATAAGTATTCAATCAATATCCACGTTAAAAGACGTTACATTGTGTTTTCTTTTTCTTTGACAGTGTATATTTAAACATTTTAAGCATTGAATAAACGAAATCCACGCTCAAAGATGTTGCGCTATGTTTTCCTTTGTTATAGTGCAGATAGGATGAGTGACTTCCTTCATGTAGCCGCATAATTGTGTTATTGTGTTCTCATCCTTTTTTTCTTTCCTTGTTTGGTTTGCAACATCGAAGTAGTTCCCTACAACAGTATACTGAGTAAAAATATTTTAGACGTTTTTCGTAAGATTTCGTTTTATATGATACATCGTAATCTTGGTTTCTTGTTATTCCTTCATACAGTTGTTTAGAATTTATCAATATGATACCTACAAAATGATTTGAGCCGCACCTAGTGCGTTTGCGACCGCGCAGTCTGGTCAGGATCCATGTTGTTCACTAACGGTTCCTCTAATTGCAATAGGTTTTGAAAGCGAACAGCATGGATCCTGACCAGACTGCGCGGATGCACTGTATTGGTTTTATCATGGCGCGGGTCATTTTATTGTTGTGTTCTTAAAGTTTGAGCTTCAGTTAGATTATGAGACGACGATTTAATTACCCCAAAAAATATGTATGTGTGCGAGTATGAAAGGAAAGGCCTGCTTATTTTTGACATTGTTCAATAGATCTTTGATGAATGAAAGTGCTCTTCTGTTAAGTTTGCTTATCAGTATATGAATTATCGAAAATGATATAAAGGTAATTGCAATCGGAACAAACATATTTTGTTTTAAATAATCTATTAAAACCTTGTTGAAAATAGGCCAGATATATTTCCGTGTGATTCTTGTTAAGTAATTCTTTATTCTTCGGACGTAATTGTAGTTCCAGGCGCACATTGTATTTCGGTAATAGTGAAGAAGGCCGGCATTGCATACGGAAAATACCATTACCGGTACACTGCCTTATCTTCATTACCGTACACTGCCTTATCTTCATTACCGGTACACTGCCTTATCTTCATTATCGTACACTGCCTTATCTTCATTACCGGTACACTGCCTTATCTTCATTACCGTACACTGCCTTATCTTCATTACCGGTACACTGCCTTATCTTCATTACCGTACACTGCCTTATCTTCAGTACCGTACACTGCCTTATCTTCATTACCGGTACACTGCCTTATCTTCATTACCGGTACACTGCCTTATCTTCATTACCGTACATTGCCTTATCTTCATTACCGGTACACTGCCTTATCTTCATAACCGGTACACTGCCTTATCTTCATTACCGATACACTGCCTTATCTTCCATTACCGGTACACTGCCTTATCTTCATTACCGTAGACTGCCTTATCTTCATTACCGGTACACTGCCTTATCTTCATTACCGTACATTGCCTTATCTTCATTACCGTACACTGCCTTATCTTCATTACCGGTACACTGCCTTATCTTCATTACCGTACATTGCCTTATCTTCATTACCGTACATTGCCTTATCTTATCTTCATTACCGTACATTGCCTTATCTTCTTTATCGTACATTGCCTTATCTTCATTACCGGTACACTGCCTTATCTTCATTCCCGTACACTGCCTTATCTTCATTATCGTACACTGCCTTATCTTCATTACCGGTACACTGCCTTATCTTCATTACCGTACATTGCCTTATCTTCATTACCGGTACACTGCCTTATCTTCATTACCGTAGACTGCCTTATCTTCATTACCGGTACACTGCCTTATCTTCCATTACCGGTACACTGCCTTATCTTCATTACCGTAGACTGCCTTATCTTCATTACCGGTACACTGCCTTATCTTCCATTACCGTACACTGCCTTATCTTCATTACCGATACACTGCCTTCTCTTCCATTACCGGTACACTGCCTTATCTTCATTACCGGTACACTGCCTTCTCTTCCATTACCGGTACACTGCCTTATCTTCCATTACCGGTACACTGCCTTATCTTCCATTACCGATACACTGCCTTATCTTCCATTACCGGTACACTGCCTTATAAAGTTTCCTCGTCAGACAGATGTATAAACAAGAGCTGTCAAAGGAGACAACGCGCTCGACAATTTCGATGGTGGGATATTGAAACTGGGCATATCTGATGAAACTGGAGCTGTTGCAATAGTGTTTAATGACTCCAATAAGTATTAAGATATTGGACAATAGCTTGAGTCTGTGTCAAAAGTATTAAGTAATAAGAGAGATAAAGAACATTAAATAAGTATAATTCTAAGCAAAATGGTGGGTAATTCATGAAATATTGGTGCACGAGTAATTTGAGCACCTTGTGTCATATGATGTGGGTGATGATGTAGAATAACAACTTCAAGTTTGAATCAAATCCATTTAGTAATAACTGAGATATAGTGAAAATGCATCAAAATTAACCTGAAAGTCTAAATAAAAAGGTGGGGGAGGGCATAATTCATGAAATATTGACACCAGACTTATGGATCTTGTGTCATATGATGTGGGTGATAAGGTGGAACAACTATTTTAAGTTTGAATCAAATCCATTCAGTAATAACTGAGAAAGAGTTTAAGTGCATCAAAATTTTAACTTGAAATTGTAAGTCAAAGGGGGCATGAAATATTGGTACCAGAGTTATGGACTTTGAGTCATATGATGTGGTTGATAAGGTGGAACACCACTATTTTAAGTTTAAATCAAATCCATTTAGTAATAAATGAGATAGAGAGAAAGTGCATCAAAACTTTAACCTGAAATTCTAAGTAAAAAGAGGGGATAATTCATAAAATATTTGTGTAAGAGTTATGGCCCTTGTGTCATATGATGTGAGTGATGATGTTGAATAACTATTTTAAGTTTGAATAAAATCCATTTAGTAATAACTGAGATAAGAGTGAAAGTGCATGAAAAATTTAACCTGAAATTCTAAGTAAAAAAGGGGCATTATTCATGAAATTTTGGAACCAGAGTTATGGAGCTTGTGTCATATGATGTGGGTGATAGATGGAACAAGTACTTAAAGTTTGAATCAAATCCATTTAGTAATAACTGGGATAGAGCGAAAGGGCATCAAACTTTAACCTGAAATTCTAAGTAAAAGGGGGGATAATTCATGACATATTGGTGTGAGAGTTTTGGCCTTTGTGCCATATGATGTAGGTGATGATGAGGAATAACTATTATAAGTTTGAAACAAATCCATCAAGTAATTACAGAGATAAAGTGAAAGTGCACCAAAACGTTAACCAAAGTGCGGACGCGGAAGGACGCCGACGCCGACGCCGGGTCGAGTAGCACAGCTCTCCATACTTCGTATAGTCGAGCTAAAAAGTGTTTTAAAATGTCAAGAAATCGCCTTTAAAAGTACTAACTAAGTTTTTTCCATGGCTTTCACTCAGAGCAGAAATCGGGGCGGGCATCGCCCTTAAAATTATTAACTAAGTTTATCTAAATGGCTTCCATCCAGAGCAGAAACCGTGGTCGGGTGGGGGCATTGCATTTAAAAGTGTGTGCGTGTGTATGTTGGTGTGTGTGTGGGGGGGGGGGGGGGAAGGGGTGTACAATGCAACAGCTACTAGCAATAAGCCATTCTTACCGATCGCCTTGATCTTACAAACCTGCCCAAATTATATAATAAGTTCTTTTTGCGTGATATTCTTAAGTTGACAACTGAAAATATGCCAAAAAAGTTTTATTGTTGTCTTTGTTGTCGTTGTTTTCGGTATTGTTCCTGTTAATATTGTTTTGTGCTTGGTCTTTTTTAATCTACTACTCCCGCACGATAATTTAAACAACAGCATGTTTAATATATTACTGTTTGATTGTTATGGTTGTCATGCATCGTTGAAGTTTTTAAATGATAGAAGTTAATGGCATAATGTAATGTTATACAAAAATATTTTCTGTATTGAAACGTTTAAATGGAAAAAAAATATAATTATCAAACATGTTATCGTTTGTGTTATCGTGCAGGATGTATACTTTTACATTTTGTAGCTGTACGTTTTATAGTTGACTAGAAAAACATGATAATATTCTACTTGTTGCTATTTTTTACTGTAGACAAAAAGCCGCCCATCGGCCGAATAAAGTCGTTTGCGTTCGAAAGAAGAAGAATGGATGTACCTGGGGGATTAACTGATGTTGCCACATTTCATGTCACCTTTTTCAAGTCTCAGATAATGTAAATGGCACATGTTATATCACAGAGACAAAAGTCACATGTGCATTAGGACTTCTCATTTTCATCTAAAGCAGAACTATAGCAATAATTACTTGTGGCAAAAAAAAACCCCCAGACGTATCCACTTACTAAACCTTTCCTGTAATATGTCTTATCGCTGACATGTGGTAACATTGTAATCTTTAAACGGTTAATGTAGATTCAGTTATATCCGCGATGGATTAATTTTTGCTTGCCACTAGCCAATTCAAAATATTCATGAATATTAAATTGCCTCACGTATTTGAACACAAAAAAAACACTAGAAAATGCTTTTGTAAAAAAGCGCA
>NW_026463204.1:0-66947 GCF_021730395.1 Mercenaria mercenaria | reverse complement strand
AGACATACTGAAATTTAGTCAAACCTTGTGTGTGAAACGTGCTACACGTGTCCTACCATTTTGCTGTAGCTTTCCCTATGTATAATTCTTCCCACAAAATTTAAAGTAGAATGGACCAAATTTCATCAACATTTAAGGTCAGAACTCTTTTAATGAAACACGAACAGTCTAGTCAAACTGTGTCTGCTATTATTTTGTTTCCAAAGGGTCCTCTCTTTATTGTTCAAATTTCAAATGTATTATCTTAAAACGTTGATGTAAAAGGGCACCGTACATTCTTTCGCGTGGGTCAATCAAATTGGCCCGAGGAACATTCTTCGATACGGATACATACTCTTAACTCATAACATTTAGGCGCATGTTTTGGATAATAGGCACATTTCATTTTGGCAGTTTGCATGAAATGTTCAAATGTAGCATTTGATATATTATAATACTAGTATATGGTTATGTTCATGCAAATTACAAAATGCCAAACACCAAATACTTGACTCTAATTATATAAGTGGCAGAAACAAAATGCTAAATTCTTAATAACACACTACGTATGCCATATACATATAGTCCTTACATTTTGCCACTTTCGCTCGCAATTATTATAAGACTGCCACTATAAAACCTGTTTAAAGGAGGCATTTTCTGTACTTGTTTAGCCATTATAAATTTTTGGAGTTCGTCTTCGACTCTCCAATGCGTTAGCCGAGTCCATGATTTATCATACCGACCCTACATTTTTCCTTGGTGGGAACTACCAAATTAAACAACTAATTTGTTTAATTTACCGAACTAAACATGAAATGTACTGGTTGAACCTCCGCAGAAAATTAGGGAGTCACCATGTGACCACTTTTAACCAATGAAAATACTAGAACGTCGCGGGATAAAAAATAAATAAAGTACAAGTCAACCTGTGATGAGAGACATATTCGCCGGTGAGTGCACGTCTAGAGAAGAGACAGGACATTGACGGAGGTCATAATTATATTGGCCTTTTTCTGTCAGTGTCCTGACAGAAGCCGGCGGGAGTTGCCCTAAAAAGGGACCGTTTGTGAAAGGTGCTACCTTCTTGGTTGACGGCTTGTGGATAGACAGCATGCAGCGAAGACCCCGGGCTCTCAACGTAGGCTGCGGGAGGGTAGGGTACATCAACTTCACGACGAATCGACCAGCGGCAGCAGAGACTTGCGACTACAACCGCCCTTGCCAGGGCGCCGCCTTGCTTGCCTCCAGTATTTATTGTCGTGCAACTAGTCTCTTCTCGGGTCACTTTTGGATTCAAATTATTTGGAATATTTGGCTAATACTCTACGGAAATTGCGTAGAGGTAAATTATCTTCACCATTTTGGCTCAAACAATTCCCTTTCACCCTTTAACGGCATGCCTGGTGGCATAGCGTAATGCTATACTGTGTCTGTGAAGGCGGAAGAGCCCTAATTAAACACAAACACGAAAGGACTGTGATGAGAGATAACCTATAAATAAATAATCAATTTTTTCATTTCTCATTTCTCAACGGTGGTGTGACCAGAAATTTATTTTTTATAGACGGAATATATCTCCGATAGGGGGAATCCCCTACATTTTATTACAAAGCTATAAATAAACATGTTTAACACAGTATAACGTTATTCAATCCTAGATTTGTTAGATAAACTGGTGTTGTTTTACAAAAGGAACAATTGAAAAAATGTGTACCTTTCATAAAAATTCGGTTTTGGTATATTATGTAGCTTTGAGGTCTGCATTGTCTTTTACATCAATGTTTAAAATATCATGTAAAATATTATGTGAATTTCTTATGAGTGCCATTCAGGAGTTTAATGAAAGTAATCAAGATATTACATAGAGAAATGTTCCCCTTAAAGTTGGTATGGTTTGTTCTGTTAGTTTAAAGACCTTAAACTTATATTACAGTCTGCTCTTAATAACAACTTTTGCATTAAATGCTTATTATTGTTAAAACTATTCAGGTCAATAAACATTTTGTAAGAACTTGTTTATTGCAAAAACAAAACTTTCGAATTTGAGTAGTCATATTTAAACCTTAAGACCAGTAAAATACTTATTGGTCAAAGATGGTGGATCTGCCTAAATTTGAGTATATTGGTTATTATAATGAGGCATTATTGCAATCACTTCTAGGTTTGAAACCTCGCTTGGTGTGTAGAATTCTTTAAATTAATGCACGGAGGGGCACTTGGGGTCATCTTCCACCGTGAAAAGTTGCAATATTACATATAAGATAAGATGTTACAATGTTAAACCAAACAAAACGGGAGCAGCCATCTAGCGGTTACCATGTGTCGTCCACACATCTTTTGGTCCCTGGGTTCGAACGCAACCGCTAAACTGAATCCAGCGTGAGTGTGGACATTTCTTGCGCCATGAACACAGCTCCATTGACACCAGTACTATTTTTTCAGGAAGAGGACTCGACATGGTTCAAGTAACTTGAAGCGTTCATTATAATCGAACTAAAATAAATTAGCAAAAACTTAAACTACACCCCCCACTCCCACTCCCACTCCCTAAAAAAACACACAAAAAAACAAGAACAGTTGCTCAACACTTAATTGCTTATACCTCGATCATATACTTAGGAGTTTAAGTTTGCTGGCAGGTTACGTGTTGGCAATTTTAAGTTCCATTTAAAGTATTAGACCCGTAATAGAGTACCTCCATCTTGAAGAGTATTCAATTCCTACCATAAACCTACTTTGACTGAAATTTTTCAGGGGGCGTAGGTTCAAGCCCCACTGGGACCCATTTCCACCCCCCCCCCTTTATTTTTCTTTTTTCTAGTAAGTTTTTACTTTTTTCAAGACTTATTATTGATTTAGTGTACAAAAGTGGCAATTTTTCATTTGATAAGCGATTTCTGGCTGTTTAAAGTGAATTTACCTCTGAAACAGAAGGGGAGCTGAGTAAGATATCTTTAAAAATACCGAGTTACATGTGGTAAAAGTTCCCTATTTTGCCTTTACTCTTTAGATTACATATTGTGGAAGAAATATAGGTAGGTTTTACTTCTGCCCCAAGGTTATTTTTGAACGAAGTGAGCAAAATTTCAAACAGTCCCACAGGACTCGACCTTAATTTTTCAGTGTTGGAGTTAGAATTCTGTCTCATTAAATCCGATTACTTGAGGCACCCCAGAAAAGTTTTATTTTGTGTTTTATAATTGTTTACCAATAGTTTGATGTTTCTTTTATCAAAATTAATGGTATAATGAATTCTCTGCAAACGTTTTGGCCACTGTCTTGAGTTTGAGGAAATACTATAAATTATACAAAATTTATCAAAAATGGCACGGTAAAAGTTGTTTAAAAATTGCAACACAGTGCGAAACGCGGTCAACTTTAAGAATATACCAAGCAAATACCATTATTTAAACATTACTATTAGGGGTCCAATACCATAAAAGTAAGTGGCAACATTGTTTTAAAATATAAAGATTATGGAAAGACAACATGAAAAGATACTATAATACGTTTTAATAACATTTATGTACAATATATCTTCACATACATTTCTCAAAAGACAAAAATTAATATAAAGAGAAAATTTGATCTTATTTCGATTTACATTGAGGTAATTTTCAATGAAATATTTTCATATGTGGTGCAGCCAGGCGTGAAAATGTAAAATCTTGCATTAATAAGTGAACTATATTTCAGTGTTACAAATGGTGGGATATTTCATTTTCACCGAGAAATATGAAATAAAAACATTTATTATTTTAAAGGATGTTAAAAGTGTTTATGCTCATTTTACAAGAAGCTGTAACATAAAAGTAATTATGATTTCTATTCAAATGTTGCTTCTTGCCATAGCTATAAACACAGTGGATCCAGAATGGCAATCACTATTTTCCGTTCGAATACGTATTCTCCTGATGTAATTTCGGCATTCTCCAAGAAAGCAACTTTCTGTGATATCCGAAGGATGCCGAAATAGCATACGACGATACGTAATCAAACGGAGATTGCCGATTGTCGATTGTCATCACAGGTCCACTACCTTAATGCGGTGAATTAAGCATTATACTAGTTTGTGTAAAACTCAGTTATACTAAAAATATGTGTCATTTTAATAGGTAGCAAATGAAATTGACAAAAATGCAGTTCATGTAAATCAAACCCCTTGCAGTGATTACCTCCCCTAGCGGTAAATACTAATCACTGTCATCAAAAACATCACGTTATGGTGAAAAGAAAATCACATTGCTGTTACAAAGAATTCAAATATTACCTATTTTATATAATTTATTATCTCTAATACATATTTTCTATGTCTATACATAATGTCTTCCGTTCAGTAAATTGGCCAAATGTGTTACCATCAATGTGAAAAAATAAAGTACAAGATTTTTAACCAGAGTGAGTTCAGTTTTTTCTCTCATAAACTTGTTTCTAAAGCTAAAGTTTTAAAGGTGTAAAAGTTGAAAGAATATTGAACCATTACATCTCTACAAGAGACCTTCAAGAAATTTTCCTCAAAAATATATGTAAATAAAGTTTTTATTTTACCTGTCCAAGTGATGGATGGAAATAAACTTTAGCCTACTGTATCTTTAAATATTAGACCTAATTGGTAACAAACTTGTAACAAGAGAGTCATGATGACCCTATAGGTGTTTTTACAGAGAGCTACTTCCTTAGCAACGGGAGACAATTTTCGCGCATGCGCACTCTATGTAGGGCAAAAAGACATGACCGCACAATATAAATTACGTTTTTTCAATCTATTTGATCAATAATGAGTCTGTTTTATAGTAAGTATCCGCTGCAAGACAAAGGAAAACATATGTAGATCTTTGCAAACCCACGGCTGATATACTTTGACTAATGCGCATTATCATTGATGATTTGGATTCATAATGAACAGGCAATAAACTATTTTTCAGCAATTTTGATCTCGACAAATTTAAGTTAAGAAAAATGAAAAGAAAATCATATTTTCCATGAATTAAAATAGTTTTTGTTGATTTCCTAACATGATCTCATAGAA
This sequence comes from Mercenaria mercenaria, assembly GCF_021730395.1. Taxonomy (NCBI): domain Eukaryota; kingdom Metazoa; phylum Mollusca; class Bivalvia; order Venerida; family Veneridae; genus Mercenaria; species Mercenaria mercenaria. Next base: position 61,936 of record NW_026463204.1, on the reverse strand, counting down.
CTTACCACCTGTCGCAATTAGCTTTCATGATACTTGTGAGGAAGCCATCCAGCTGGCTTACGGAAGGGCGGTGGTTCTACCCAGGTACCCGCTCGTGATGAAATAATGTAAGGAGGGGCACCTGGGTCTTCCTCCACCATCAAAGCTGGAAAGTCCCCATATGACCAATAATTGTGTCGGTGCGACGTTAAACCCAACTAATACATGATACTTGTAATATAATTAAAAGTCGAAGTTGAAAATAAAACATTCAATTAACAAAGTCTGGCCTTTGATTTTGTATTCAATTATACCCAAACGGGGATTAATTCATTCCGTATTCAAAAAAATAATAATCATCTTAAAATTGTTGTTTTTAATTTCCATTGATTTTTTGAATTTTAAAGATTTTATTTGACAATATCAAAGCGGTTCGGATGGTGAATGCAGCGGTCAGATTTAAATAGAGAGGGGGCTCAACTATCATTTTGTAGATGAAAAGCTGACATGCCGTACTAAAGCCCAGGTAATTTTAGTTTCAATTTGTTACCATTGTAGCGTGCAACAGGAGCGTGCCTTATTCCTAATATCTAAATATGTATAATAATAATTTTTCTTGGGCTATTTTGCCTAATGATTTTAACTATTCAAATATATAAATTTTCCTCAGGTTTCCTAACCTTATGATTGATTTTTATTCTAAGAAATGATTTATCTATGGAACAATTATATTTTAAATCTCAAAACATTTGAACAAATTAAATCATAAACTTATGAATTATTTCAAACTTTCAGAATATCCCCAACTCTCAAACAACTCTTCGTTCGAATGCTTATTTAAGGAATCTTAAATAGATCTCCTCTATTTAAGAACTCTAAATATATTCCTATATAATATATCTCTATATATTCTAAACCCTTTCAAACATTTGCCCATGAGGTTTTACTGGAACAGTAAAATATTTTTAATGCCAGATATCTGAGATTTCTGTGCATCAGTAAATATAAGTACTGCTCATCCGACACTTACATGGATAACCAGCAGACTGACTCTACAGCATTGAACAGATCTATTTATACCCCAGTCATATCCCGCAGCAAATAATTCGACTATTCTGATTGGCTAAAATTCTCAATCATACCCCGCAACAAATATTAAAGCTATTCTGATTGGTTAAAACTCTCAGCCTTCTTAAATCATAGAGCGCCTCAAACTCAATATACTTTTATAAGCATCTAACGTCTAAGACCGATTCCCGCATTCAAAACAACAAATACTTCATAAATGCATTCCAGAAAACATATATCAATTCATACCATTTAAATAACTTATTCTAAATGTAAGATCACAAAATACGTACAGTAAATAAACAGCTTTATCAATATGATAAATTTTGGCGTTTCCTTTCTGACGGGTAGAGACGGCAAATGGCGGAGAAGCAGATAAGGAAGGTAACTATGTTACGACTCCTATATAGAAGTATTGGGTAAGTATCCGTCACATTACCCACGCCTCCGTCTACATGCGTCCCGCATGTTTCAAAACACTTCGATTAATTACTGAAATATGTAAACAAAACTTATGCACTTTCTCTGATGTATTCACATATATCTATATGCATGAATAATAAAACAACAGCTGAAAACATTGTAAAATTTTAAAGTATCGTTGGTTTTTAAACTGTTCATAAATAAACTATAGTTTCATAATGCTTGCAGAAGCATTACTCTCGTCCTGCCTGAATTTCAATTCCTAGCAAGCATTTTCCACCGGATGTCTTCTTTGTCACTGTAATGTCATCTGGTCTTATCAAAATATCTCCTTGGATATAGTCTCCCAAATTTACAGACTGCTGTCTTTCTTGTTTTCTACAAGTAATAGTCTCAAAACTCTGGAATACCTTCTTATTCCCAACTTTAATGCATATTTCATTCGTCGCACTGTTATCATCCTCCATACTCATCTGACAATCAATGTTAACGTTCTTAGTAACCTTCATGTTACTATCATCTTTAACACTGCAAGACCTGTCGTCCATCTTCAGCTTCTTATACAACTCTTTCGTTTTTTCCATCATTGGAAACTTTCTCTTAGGAATAAACAATTTTTGTTGTGTATCCTTCCTTATAAAAGGCCCTTTACCTCGATCAGCTGACTTCTCTGGTTTAAGAAATGCATCCTTATCATCGGAATCATCATCTTTTCTGTTGTCTTCATTTTTAGGCTTTTCATTTCTCTCCTCAACATGAATATACTCTTCATCAATGCTTATTTTGGGGTCTTCATCCCAATCACTGTCACTATCACTATTACTACACCTTCTATTTGTCTTGATCTCGGAAGTCTCAGGAATATCTATAGATTTAGCATGATATTTCTTCATGTGGATCTTCAAATATGAACATTTCTTAAAAAGAACGCCACATACTTCGCATGGAATTTTCGAGTCTTTCTCGTCATTCTCTTTTCTTTCTGTGGTTTTGATATTTGACATCTCTGACCTGAAAATAGAACGTACATAGTCATTTAACCATGCAGGTTTCTTTCTTTCTCTACCATATCTACTTTTATCTGGTATAACTTCTTCTAAACTTTCATCATCTGATATTCTGTCATTCTGATTTGAGTCTACCTGAAAAGAATCTGACATTACTGGGCTATCATCAAATGTCATCTGTTTTGGCGCCTTTCGCATCCTGTTAGCATGGATAACCTGGAATGTGTTTAATTTACCACAATTGACTTTATATAAAACATCTGAAACTACTTCCGCTACTATATATGGACCTCTCCAAAATGATGTTAGTTTTGAAGAACAGCCTACTTTTTTAACAGGAAAATATACAAAAACTTTATCACCAACAGTAAATTTGTCAAAAGATAATTTTGTATCATGAAAAATCTTTTGTCGTTTCATAGCTTTTTCAGTAGTTTGTCTAACTAAATTGTGAGCTGATTCTAAATTTTCTTGCAATTCCCAAACCCACTGTGATGCTGGTATTTTCTTAATGCTAGGGGGCATTTCAAACGCTAAATCTAAAGGAGTACTTAATTCTCGACCTAACATTAACATATTTGGCGTCATTCCTGTAGTTTCGTGTTCAGTCGACCTGTAGGCCATCATAACATAGGGAAGAAGTTCATCCCAGTTTCTATGATGTTCTTCAACATACATACTCAACATTGTAGCCAAAGTTTTGTTAAACCTTTCCACCATTCCATCAGATTGAGCATGGTATGGTGTCGTTCCGGTTCTCTTAATTTGCAATAAAGAACACATTTCTTTGAAAAGTTTACTTTCAAATTGAGAACCTTGATCTGAATGAATGGTATTTGGAATACCAAACCTAGTAATTACATTTTCAATTAAAATCTTAGCAACTGTTCGTGCTTCCATATTTGCCATCGGAAAACATTCCGTCCATTTTGTAAAATAATCTGCAATTACTAAAATATATTTGTTTCCTGACTCAGTTTGGGGAAGTTCACCTAGTATGTCAATAGCAATTCTTTCAAACGGATAACCACTTCTTACAATCTGCATAGGAGCTTTTGTTGTTTGTGTGGGTCCTTTCCGTTTAAGACATGCTTCACAACTCGATACGTAACCTCTGACATCATTTTGAAGCCCTGGCCAGTAAAATCTTTGTCTTATTTTACTCAAAGTTTTTCGAATACCCAAGTGTCCAGAAGCTTTTATATCATGTGAATATTTTAAAACTGTTTGTCTCAACTTAAGCGGTACTATTGCTTGCCAATACACAACATCAGTACCTAAAACATCCCATTTCCTAACTATCAAATTATCTCTAATGGCTAATCTAGACCACTGACCCCATAATGATTTCACAAAATAATTTTGACTTAAAATGTCCTTATATTCTGGTCTATTTCCCTTAACTAACCACGCCTTTACAATCTGGATATTGTCATCTGCTTCCTGTGCACTTTGTAAATCTATATCAGTGTAATTTTCAGATTTCTGATCACATGAATTGACCATGAAAGCTTTTTCTTTAAATTCAGGGTGATTATCAATGCCACATTGTCTACAAGGTATTCTACTTAAACTATCGGCATTTTTGTGAAGTCTACCTGGTCTATGCTCAATTGTCATATCATATGCTGACAAAATCTCTAACCACCGGGCAACTTGTCCTTCGGGGTTTTTAAAATTCATCAGCCAGCGGAGTGAACCATGATCAGTTCTTATAACAAATTTCTGGCCATATAAATAATGTCTAAAATATTTCACGAAATAAACCAAAGCCAACAGCTCTTTCCTGGTAACACAATATTTACGTTCAGCTTTACTCAAAGTTCTGCTGGCATAAGCTACAACACGTTCTGAATTTTTCACTTTTTGCGAAAGAACTGCTCCAATAGCAAAGTTATTAGCATCTACATCTAAAATGAATGGCTTTGTAAAATCAGGATGTGCTAAAATCGGAGCTTGAACTAGCATTTGTTTTAAAGTCGTGAACGATTTTTCGCATTCCTGATTCCATAAAAATGACTGATGTTTTTCTGTTAACTTAAACAAAGGTTTTGCGATATCAGAAAAATTCAAAATTTTCTATAATATCCACAAAGACCTAAGAAAGATCTAATTTCGTGAACATTAGTTGGTGTTGGCCACGTTTTTATGCTCTCAATTTTCTTTGGGTCTGTTCTTATTCCAGAAGCCGATACGATATGTCCTAAAAGTTCGACCTCTTTAGCAAATAGAAAACATTTTTTCGGTTTAAGTTTTAGATTTGCTTCATTTAATCGTTCAAAAACTGTCTCTAAATTTTTTACCATATCCTCGAATATTTTGCCGATCACAATTATATCGTCTAAATAGATCAAGCAAATTTGCCAATGTAAGCCTGCTAGAACAGTTTCCATAAGCCTTTCAAAGGTTGCAGGCGCGTTACATAATCCGAATGCCATGACCTTAAATTCAAATAAACCGAACCTTGTTGAAAATGCTGTTTTCTTTTGGTCTTCTTTTTCTACTTCTACTTGCCAGTAGCCCGAAGATAGATCTAGACTACTGAACCATTGTGCATTAGCTAATTGATCGAGCGATTCGTCTACTCTAGGAAGTGGATATGCATCTTTAATCGTAAGATCATTGACTTTTCTATAATGAATATAAAAGCGGTGTGTACCGTCTTTCATTTTAACCATTACCACACCACTTGACCATGGGCTAGAGGAAGGTTCAATGATATTTCTGTCCAACATATCTTTAATTTGTTTTTCAATTTCCTTGTTCAAATGTTCTGGGACTCTACGCAATGGTTGCTTAACTGGCCTAGAATCTCCAGTTGGAATTTGATGTCTTACAATACCAGTTCTACCTATATCAGTTTCTGACTCAGAGAAAATATTTGAATACTTAATCAACAATTTAGCTACCTGTTTTCTTTGTATTTCAGTAAGACCTGTAATAGATCTTGCATAAAGATCTTTCAAATGTTCAGGTATTTTGGAAGGAACATTACATTTGTTTGACGTGGAACTAACACTAGAAACAGGACTTAAAGTTGCTAAATTTGTTCCAGGATACAAAGTTTGTTCTTCATGTGAAAGGTTCATTATCCGAAGTGGAACAGTACTACTTCCACGTACTAAAGATTTTGCGATTAGACTATTATCATAGGTGTGTTGGTTCTCCATAGGTTCTACAATATATAGACCATGTTTATGTATCATTTCAGGATTCGAAACTTTTCCCTCAATGATTGTTTCGGACCTTGGTTGAACAACTGATTTTTCTTTAACAAGAATTCTATAACACCCTAAGTTTCCCTGACAGCTTAATTTACATGTTTTGCCTTGAAACAGCATTGTCTCGTCTAACACATTTACAACTACATTATGAGTTTTCATAAAATCAAGTCCTAAGACAATATCAAGATCAATATCTGAGATAACAACGTTAGCAAGACATTTACATTTATTTATCTCAATATTAATTTCTGTTTTACCTTTTGTATTCAAAGGTGAACCTGATGCAGTCAAAATGTTATGCTCAAATATTTCTAAATCTTTATTATGCTCAAGCATCTCAAAGAACTGTGTTGAAACCATGGTAAGAGTTGCTCCTGTGTCAATTAAACAGTTTGCCTCTCTTCCGTTAACTATTCCAGTAACATACAACCCGGAACCTTGTTTTGAATTCGAAGAACTATTCCTAGAAGATGAATTAAAGTTATGTTTCGCTTTTGGTCCTACTGAATTTTTGTCATTATTTTGTCGCCTTTTCGGACAATAATACTGAGTGTGACCTTCTTCACCACAGTTAAAACATGTAAACCTATTGTCAGGTTTTCTATTCTGATTTGAAAATGTCCTAGGTGTGTCTGTATTCTTAGGTGTGTTTCTTTTGTCCTTATAGTTATATTTCCCTTCATGAAAGCTCTCTGATCTATTTGGCTTATTTTTGTTTTGAAATGTGTCAAACTTAGTCTTAAGTTCTTCAACTGATTTGGCCAACATTTCTATTGTTCTGTTTTGCTTTCTTTTTTCATTTTGTTCTGATGAATTAAAACTTCTTACATATCCCTGGCCTTCTAGACGTTTGCGCTCAGCCTTATTAAATGCTTCGAGCTCTACTGCATGGCGTACAGCATCATTTAGATTTATTGGCCTAGCTTGTTTTATTCTTAAACGCATTTCTGAATTCGAAAGCGAATCAATAAATTGTTCTTTTGCTAAGGTTTCTTTTACATCTCCAGGGGCTGAAGGGTATGCTAAATTAGTCAAACGTCTTATTTCTTGAGCCATTTCAGATAAAGTTTCTGTGGCTTTCTGTCGCCTTTCCCTAAGTTGCGCTCGGTATAGCTCTGTCTGGTTCGGGGGTGCAAACCTTTCTTGAAGTGCATTTACTAAATCAGTATAACTACTACTAGACTTTCCTTAATTTCCAAATACACCCTGAGCTTGCCCTCTTAACGATACAGCGAGATACAACCCTTTCTGTTCATCTGACCAATTATTTATCTTTGAACAAGCCTCAAAATGTGCTTTATAGTCTATCCAAGAACCTGTACCATCATATGTTGCTGGTTTCATTAATACAGAAGGCTTACTTTGAATAAATTTAACACTAGGTTCTGCAGGTGTATCTAAATTTGTAGATTTATCACTACTAGATATATTTCTATTATGATCCGAAAGTTCGTTTTCAGATTTATTTTTGTTTGAACTTGAAACTGTATCTTTAGTCTTAACGGACATTTCAGACTTCTTATCACTGCTTATTTGATCTGAGCTTTCCTTTGGTTTCACAAATATTTTTCTCTTAGTGACAAACTTATCTCAAACCCCAGCTTCTGCATTTTCATTTTGTGATTCATTTCTTAACCCTAAATAAGGTATCTCAAACTTTGGCGTTGAATGTTTAACATTCGGGTCATAACCAGGTGAAACGGTCGAATGTTGCCCTTGACTCAAAATTTCACGTGTTATACTAGGTATCTTTGGCAACTGCCGTTTTGGTTTTGGGTATATAGGGGTACTAGTCATATCATATTTAGCATTCTCCAGGCCTGAAGCCTGTAACTCGGCCAACTGTCTTTCTAACAGTTCAATTTCATATTTCATTCTTAAACTCTCATTCTCTTTCTGTAACCTATCTATCTTTTCCAAATGGAAAGAAAAATCTTCCGTATCCCTTGCCTCGGCCATAACTCAAAAATATGTGTGTATTTAAGCTTTAAAATACGTAGGTAAGTGATAAAGATATATTTATCATTGATATCCCACCGCTGCCACCAATTCTGTAGCGTGCAACAGGAGCGTGCCTTATTCCTAATATCTAAATATGTATAATAATAATTTTTCTTGGGCTGTTTTGCCTAATGATTTTAACTATTCAAATATATAAATTTTCCTCAGGTTTCCTAACCTTATGATTGACTTCTATTCTAAGAAATGATTTATCTATGGAACAATTATATTTTAAATCTCAAAACATTTGAACAGTAAAATATTTTTAATGCCAGATATCTGAGATTTCTGTGCATCAGTAAATATAAGTACTGCTCCGATCCGACACTTACATGGACAACCAGCAGACTGACTCTACAGCATTGAACAGACCTATTTATACCCCAGTCATATCCCGCAGCAAATAATTCGACTATTCTGATTGGCTAAAATTCTCAATCATACCCCGCAACAAATATTAAAGCTATTCTGATTGGTTAAAACTCACAGCCTTCTTAAATCATAGAGCGCCTTCAAACTCAATATACTTTTATAAGCATCTAACGTCTAAGACCGATTCCCGCATTCAAAACAACAAATACTTCATAAATGCATTCCAGAAAACATATATCAATTCATACCATTTAAATAACTTATTCTAAATGTAAGATCACAAAATACGTACAGTAAATAAACAGCTTTATCAATATGATACATTTTGGCGTTTCCTTTCTGACGGGTAGAGACGGCAAATGGCGGAGAAGCAGATAAGGGAAGTAACTATGTTACGACTGCTATATAGAAGTATTGGGTAAGTATCCGTCACACCATGAGCGTCCAGATGGGGTGACCCCTGACTATCTATGAATCAAATATGGCTTTCGTTTTCAAGCTTAGCATTTCTACTTTCATTTTCTTTTCTTCCGCAAAAAAGCTTAAGGTCGAGTGACTCACTTTTTGTGTTGTCAAAAACATATATATATATATGCCTGGCGAGATTGCATAAATATGTGCTGGCTGTCCTAAGGTTATGAAAAAATATCTCAATATTTCCTAGGACCACATCAAATTGGAGTAGCCCGGATCTCTACTCTAGACCGAATTCCGGTATTGTATGTTATGGTATAGGACTTGAATATTAAAACAGCAAGAAAGAATGTAGAAGGCCGTGAAGCTCAGTCAGTAGAGCATCAGAACAGTATTATGAGGCCCCCAGGTTTGAGTCCTGGTCTGGCTGCACATTTTTCTCACCCTTTGATGACATTTGGCGCCCAGCTTTGGACGGTGATGGTATTACACTGGCTAGTCTCCTATGCCTGTAATTGCTTATATATACTTAAGTACCTGCTGAAAAAAAATTTAAGGACAAATTTCAAAATGGTGGGGAAATATGTCACGGTATAGGACTTGAATATTTAAACCGGGAGAAAGTGTGTAGGCGGCAGGGTAGCTCAGTTGGTAGAATATCTGAAAAGTATTCCGAGGCCCTGGGTTCGAATCCCGGTCTGACTGCACTTATTACTAACCTTGTGACATGTGTTCATAACCAGTGTTTAAAGATATTGCTCTACTAGTAATAGTTATGACTAGTTGTACATAGGATTGTCATTACGGGTTGTTTTTGTAAATATTTCATCTATAACATTTGCTCTTGCTCATGTTTAAAGTATACGTAAATATGTAATTTTATCTGAAGAGAAGTCTAGTTGAATTAAGAGAAAAAAGTCTCTCAGTGAACATGAACAAATCTGTTTTAAAGCCTTACTTGATTACAGGCTGATAAATAAAATCTATAACTCAGTGTAAGTTCTGTAACTACCATTTATTGTCATGAGTACAGTAGATTTGTTTTGACTGAATATTAACATTTTGGTATTGACTAAAAAGTTTATTATCAGCTTTGTAGGTTAAATGTATATTTGATGCATTTTTTTTTTGTTACAGATGTGTGTGCAATTCCACATCTGAGCACTGTAAGGTCTGGCAGCAAAATAAAGATATATTCAAATGGATCTTGTGCTGTGTCTCACATCTGACATCATACTAGAAAAGGGTATAATCATATCTTTGTTACTATTGCTTATCATGCTTATATTTTACTGTAACTTCACATAAACATTGTCCAGCATACAAGCAAAGTAAAGTATGTGCAGGGGCAGGGACCATTATACATAAGGACAAGGTCACCAAGGTGTTATATTTAGGTTATTTTTAAGGCTAAAGTTTTTCGACAATCTTTGTTTTTCTGTCATATCTTTGTTACTATTGCATATATCTTACTGTAACTTCACATAAACATTGTCCAGCACACAAGCAAAATATGTGCAGGGGCTGGGCCGGTATACATAAGGACAAAGTCACCAAGGTGTTATACTTGGGTTATTTTTAAGATTAAAGTTTTTCTGCAACCATTGTTTTTCTGTCACATCTTTGTAACTATTGCTTACATCTTACTGTAACTTCACATATATAATCATTGTCCAGCATAAAAGTAAAATATGTGCAGGTAATGGACCCATTATACTTAAGGTCAAGGTCACCAAGGTGTTATACTTAGGTTATTTTTAAGGTTAAATGTTTTGACAGCCTTTGTTTTCCTGTCATATCTTTGTTACTGTTACTTATATCTTACTGTATCTTCACATAACATATAGCATAGCACACAGCATACAAACAGCTGCGCCCTTTATACCCAAAGTCAAGGTCACCTAGGTGTTTATACTTAGATTATTTTTAAGGTTAAAGGTTTTCGGCAACTTTTGTATTTTCTGTCATGTCTTTGTTACTGTAACTTATATCTTACTGTAATTTCATATTAACATTGTCCAGCATACAAACAAAGACTGTGCAGGGGCTGGTCCCATTATACCCAAGGTCAAGGTCAAAAAGTTGTTAGACATGGAATTATTTTCATGTTATTATTTTTCAAAAGCTTCGTTTTATATAGACATATCTTTAGCTGCTTGAAATTAAAAATATTTCTTTATTATTATCACCTGCATGTGTAGTTACATTCCTCACAGCTCTGAATATATTTTTACAGAAATATGCCCCTTTCATTCTTGAAGATTTTTTGCAGTCTTCGCTCTGTGGATATAACTTTACTACAACATTAGATAAAGATTTGAAACTTAAGATATATCTTTATCATCATCATCTGCATGTGGTGTAACAATCCCCATAACTCTGATTTGTGTTTTTGACAAAATTATGCCCCTTTCATACCTTAATTTTTTGACAATTTTTTTTTTCTGGGCATAACATTAGTACTTTATAAGATAATGACTTGAAACTCAAAATATGTCTTTACCATCGTCATCTGCATATCTGGTAACAATCCAAATAAATCTTATTTGTGTTCTTGACAGAATTATACCCCTTAGTGTATCTTCCTTTTAAAGTAGAGGTCTCTTATTGAGATATATATTAATTTTACTGTCAAATCGCCGAATAGTGGAGCGTGCTGTCTTACGGACAGCTCTTGTTTAAAATTCTATTTTAAATGTAATACTTTGTCACAAGCAAGATCTAATTAGGTCAAATTTTGCTTCAGTTGAGCGACTAAGGCCCACTTGGGCCTCTTGTTTTCTGAAGTCTTGTTATAAAACTTACTGAATGATTTTCTAGTCAATAGTGGGTAAACAACCAACAGGTACTGTAAACAGGTAAATTTTAACTTCTAAAAAATTATTAAGCGAAATTTAGGCGACGGGTACACAGGATTCGCGTGTAAAACATTTATTAATGCATCGATTATCTCCAAATTTTCAGAATCGCTAAAGAACATATATAGCTATAAGGCAAGAGCATTTTTAGTAAGATAATTTAATTAAAATAAGCAAAATCACATAGAAACGGTCGAATTTTGATAAAACCAACCGCATAATTTCATACAGCGCGATCGTAAATATATTTTCTATACAATACGTAAATTAATTAATATTGATATAATCATTAAATTTAGACTTTAGGCTATTAAGTGCAAAAAAAAAAAAAAAAACAGATCTGAAAAACATCAAAAAAATGACAAAATGACAGTACATAGAGTAAGACGGTATCTACTGTCGCAAACTAGTTCACTTTAATGGGGGGTAGGTGGTCTACGAATGTGCACATCGCAAACTTTATATCAAAATGTTTGTGACAGTCTTAAGTTTCCAAAACCAGTTGATGCCAGAATCCAAGTGGTGGGCAAAGTGCTCAAATTCAAGATGGCCGCCAATATGGCCGCCAAAAATTAAAAATCATACTATACAAACTGACTTGACAATATATTTCAATTTTATAGGCATGGTCCTAATTCTATACAAGTTTCTGTTGCAGAATAGATTCAAACATTGTATATTTTATCTTCAAGTAAATTGAAATATATTCTTACAAAATATGGAGAATATTGCATGCAAAATGATAAGAAATATTTACTGTTTTAGATATATTCCTTCAATAATTCAATCACTTTTAATTGCTTGATTATATTTTACAAATTTTGTGCTGTATTATGTTCAGAAATTTCATAAACTATATATCAGTATTTTGCATGACAGCTTTTAATTAATTTATTATCTATTAATCCAACAATCAAGGGATAAGTAAACAGCTTAGTGGGTGGGGTAAATCTACGTACACTTACATAAGATTATAGTGTAATACTTTAAAATTCATGATAAATAAAGGTGTAGTTTTTTTTATGTCCAAAATGTTTCTTTTGGACAAAACATATACGTGAAAAAGAATTATTACATGATTAAAATTTGGTATGTACCGACATTAGTAAAACTAAGTTAAATAATTGGAGTGGTTAATCTGCAAATGATGAAAATATATTATTTTCACATTATGACAAGGTTCGATGTTTAAGAAAACATATGTTTCTTTACTCTTCCTATAAAGTAATTAAAACAGACTGAAATGTTAATTCGAAAATTAAAACCACATTTTATAGAACATTTTGTAGCAATCACTTAAGCTGCTGATTTAATTACTCAGGTCATTTTCTCGTAAAAAGAGAATGTAAAAATGATTCAGATACAACATACGTAATAATGTCTTCGACATTTTAAGTTTACTTGTAAGCTTGTGAGATATTATAACATCAGTGAAAGATGGAATACTGCTCTGCAATTACATCTTTTTAAAATATAAATAAATAACCTTTAGAATGGTAATTCTAAATTACAAAACAACATACATTGAACAAATGTTGATTGATACAAACTGGCATAATATGATTTGAGTAATCTAAGTCACTAGCATACAAGATGCGTATTTTGTGTACAGTTTTACACATTTCCGTGTCTTATCTTCTGTACATCGGAAAAACCAAAATTTTAATTTTATTTATTTGCTATTTAAGGTAACATGTTTCTACATATTATACTGCTATAATTACTTCATGCTACAAAAATATGAGGTAATTATAGCAGTACAAAATGTAGAAAATCCTTAGGTTGAGAAAGGCCATTGAGAACATATGTAGGAAGCTATCTGGAAACTTTTTAATGGGGTATCTGTGTATACGTCAAATGAACACAACCATGCATAATATGTATTTGCAATTTAAAGTATACTTGTAAAACATAAGTTGTTTCTGTAGAAATAATATACATGTACTACTCTTTAAAACTCCAATCCAGTCAAGATCAAGGAAGCTCACACGCTAGCTGCTTTGAAAAACTTGCTAAACACCTACTTCTTTGTACAACATTTCGTTAACTGACCGATACATTATTTTTCTTTTCATAAAACAGTGTGAAACAGTATTTTGTCCTTAGGTAATTTAAATACCTTTAAATATGTATGTATGTTTGTCTTGTTTTATCTGTATGTTTCACATTCACGATTGAAAAATAAATTTGTAAAATGAGAACACTTCTTGCAAGTTCATTTTACAAAAACAACATCATATATTTGAACAAATGTTGACTGATACAATCTGACATAATATGTTTTGAGTCATCTGTATTACTGCCACACACGATGCAGGCTAAAAATTTAAGCATATTTTTTACACAATGTCATGTCTTTGTCTGTATCTTCTGCGCTGCCAGCGCAAATGTTACATGATCCTCATTTCCTATGATTGAAAAATGTATTTGATAAAATATGTGGACATTTCATAAGACACTGCCTGAAAACATATAAATGGGGCGATGCTGAAAATCTTTTGATGGAGGATTTGTACAAAATGCATGCCAAGAATACACATAGGCGATATTGTATTAGTCATTTTAGGTTTACTTGTAAGATGTTGTTACTTCTGTTTAAGTAACAAACATTTCTGCATATTCAAATATATCAAAAATGAGAAAAGTTGATTCTTTCAAAGAAGTAACAAACACCTGAATGAATGTGAACTGTAACAATCAGGCATACTATCAGTTCAGTCATCAGTACAAATACCATGGTCTATCATCGCAAGAGCTCTGGAGCAGCTACTGGCTGTATCATCAGTTTATGTTTTAAGTATTTATTCTCCCCTTTGTAATCATAACCGAAGTCTCTTGCTCGTGGAAGTGCATTCCGCCATACCATTAACTGATAGCAACATCGTAGCAAGTGCTGGTAAAAACTGTTCTCTGTTGGTGGAAGGTTTTTGGGCTTCTTCATGATTAGATTCCAAGTCATTTATGACATGGTTACTGTCAACAGAAACTTTGATTGCTTTATCATCTTGCCCACCAAGGTTTAATGAATACTTCATTGTTAGTGAGCATGCTCCTTGCGTCTTGCAGTATATACGCTGTATAATTGAACGAGCAAGGTTTTCTTTGTGTTGTCCATTAAGAGGAGAAAACTTTTCCAATCTTTTAGAACTCGTTAGTGTCCTTGTACATATACATTTTTAGATGTGTGTATGTCACCTCTTTTCATTCTGGTGCTTGCAATTGTATATATAAAAATGATATGTATCTGCTTCATTCCAGTTACACATCTTAACTTTACCAATATATGTTCAAGGAATATCTTTGCCATATCCTAGAATGTGGGTTACAAAGCTGGTGCCCCAAGCATTTAATAAAACTGCCATACCGTCAATAAAATGCAGTCGGCGCTTTCAAGAGACGTAACATGGTTAACTTGTAGAGTTTCCAACTTTGCCATGAAATCGGACTTCATTCTTTCTTTTCTGTTCAAGATGCGTATTGAAATCTGTATCAGACATTATACTTGTGGTCCAAATTTCTATGCGATTTCTTCAAAAACAAATAAGTCTATGTAAAACAAGGGACCACCCGGGCGTGTCCTATATTGACCCCAGGGTCGGTCACGATTTGAACATTCTTGGTAGAGAACGACTAGAGCATGCCAAATACCAAATATCTAAGCTCTGGGACTTATGTATTGAAAACAGATTTTTAAAGGTTTTTCCCTATATAAGCCAAAGTAAAAACAGTTGACTCCGGATTGCAGTCAATTTTGACTCCAGAGTCATGATCTGAAAAAAATGATAGTAGACAATACCAAACACCAAATAGTTTTATGGTTTTGGACAAGAAGATTTTTCCTATATCAATGAAAAAAGGTACCCCTGGACGTTGCATATATTGACCCCAGAGTCATGATTTGAACAATCTTGGTAGAGAACCACAAGAGCATGCCACATACTAATAAATATCTTTGCTCTAGTCCGTATGGTTTAAGACAATATTTTTTAAAGGTTTTCTCTACATTAGTCTTTTTATACCATGTGCTCCTAGGGCGGGGCCAGTTTTAACCCAAAGTGTTTGAAAATATGTCAAAATATTTGAACAGTCTTGGTAAAGGACTACTACACGATGCTACATAACTAATATCAAAGCCCTAGGCCATGTGATTTTGTACCAAAAGATTTTCAAAGTTTCCCTAAACAAATCTATATAAACCATGTGACACCTAGGGCGGGGCCATATTTGACCTTAGGAGATAATATGAACAATATTGTTAGAAGACCACTAGATGATGCTTCATACAAAATATCAAAGCCCAATGCCCTGTGTTTTGTACATGAAGATTTACACAGTTTTCTCTATATACGTCTGCATGAACCATGTAACCACCGGGGACATATTTGACCCTAGTGATATAAATGAACAAACTTGGTAGAGGTCCACTAGATGATACTACATACCAAATATCAAAGCCTTATACCATGTGGTTTTGGACAATACGATTTTCAAAGTTTTTCCTCTATATAAGTCTCTATAAACCATGTGACCCCAAGGGTGGGGCCACATTTGATCCTATAAATATAATTTGAACAATCTTGGTAGAGAACCGCTAGATAATGCTACATACCAAATATCAAAGTCCTAGGTCATGCGATTTTGTACCAAAAGATTTTCAAAGTTTTCCCTAAACAAGTCTATATTAACGATGTGACACACAGGGCGGGCAGTACTTGACCCCTGGAGATGATTTGAACAATATTGTTAGAAGACCACTAGATTATGCTTCATACAAAATATCAAGGCCCAATGCCCTGTGGTTTTGTACATGAAGATTTACATAGCTTTCTTTATATAAGTCTATATAAACCATGTGATCCCAACGGCGGGGCCATATTTGATCCTATGGATATAATTTGAACAATCTTGTAGAACACCACTAGATAATGCTACATATTAAATATCAAAGCCCAGAGCCCTTTGGTTTTGGACAAGAAATTTTTTAAAGTTTTCCCCATATACGTCTTTATTAAGCAATTGACTCCAGAGCGGGGCCATATTTGACCCTAGGGGATAGTTTGAACAATCTTGGTAGAAGACCA
The DNA here is from genome assembly GCF_021730395.1 of Mercenaria mercenaria. Classification (NCBI taxonomy): domain Eukaryota; kingdom Metazoa; phylum Mollusca; class Bivalvia; order Venerida; family Veneridae; genus Mercenaria; species Mercenaria mercenaria. Next base: position 45,509 of record NW_026463204.1, on the reverse strand, counting down.
CTAGATAATGCTACATACTAGATATCAAAGCCCTAAGACCTGTGGTTTTGGACGAGAAGATTTTTAAAGTTTTTCCATTCGGTTGCCATGGCAACAAGACTACTGTATGGAATTCAATTCGTTAAACAATTGAAAAAGAATACTATCCAAGGAACATCACTAAGAAGTTTCATCAAAATTGGTGGTTTAGGAGGAGATGTTGTTTATAGGAAAGTGTGGACGGACAGACGCCGGTCAGTGAGCGAACACAATAGCTCAACCTGAGCACTTTGTGCTCAGATGAGCTAATATGATAACATGCTACTGTTAATAAATAACTATTCATTAGATATGTATATAAGTATTTACATTTACAACCTATATCTGGTATCCATGTATACACCATTATGCTGTTTCATTTATTTTATAATTGTCAAGAAATATTACAATTTTTTCTGTATATCACAATGCATATGAATAGTCAACTTATGTACGACTGGTATAACGTAAAGAAATCAACAAGCTGAAGCATATTCTTCAAAGTTGTTGCCAGTATATAATATTAATCAGTTCAAAAACATTGTGACAGCCATCTTAGCGGCCATTTTTTAAAATAAACGTGATAGTTTTATATTTTCGTCTAAATACATACATGTATTTGGTACTTGACATTGTGTTAATAATGATGATATATAGTAGGATGTATAAATTACAAAAGATGATTATTAATTTGTTTCTGATTTCACCTATCATTAAATATATTTTATATTGACTTACCCCACCCACTAAAATATATATGTTAGCAATAATTCAGATGTATCCTTTATCAAAATAATAATGCTATTACAATCTATTATCACTTGATGAACTCGGGATTGCATAGTGTAAGGTAAAAAAGTAAATGAAACCACACAAACAAAGTATATTGGCCGTAAGTTCAAGAAAATAGTATTTATCACATTTTAGTCCATATAAAATTGGTATAAAATGTGTCAAAAAGTTTTATTTCATATCGATTTATGCATATAAATTTGTAGATTTATAACTTTAAAAATGTTATAATAATTCCAAATGAATTTAAAGCATTTAAATGCTTTTATTTTTCAATTTTATATATTTGATGTCATTTTCATGTATCGGCGGCCATCTTGGCGGCCATCTTGACTTTACCCAATGACTAGAAACTGGCATCAGGCAGTTCTGAAAACTACAGATTCTGACAAACATTTTGATATGCAGAAGTTGATGTGCACATTCATAGACCACCTACTACCAGTTTTAAGCTACTTAACTGGCCATATTTGCAGCATGAATCAGTAAATTCAAAGTAAACGAGAATATAGAATAAGCATATTTATCGATATGACACATTTTTGCAGTAGGCGTGGCGTGTAATCTAATATGAATTAAGGCACCACCTAGCATTGGGGATTTATCTTTTTATACGCTCAAGAAAGTGAAACTTTGCTCTAAACTCTAGTTTACATTTAGTGTCATCATACCTCTTACAGCGAATATCATATTTTGCAAAATTTACGGAAGCCGTGACGGTGACGTCATTCAGCGTTCTCGCACTAGCTTTTAGGATTTTTTTTGTTTGTTTGCACTCCACGCAGAAACTTGACGGCCTTTACACTTCCTTACTGTTTTAAAAGTGTTTTTCAGTTGCACGTACAGTTTTCATTACGAAAAAGAAGTAAAATAATCATGTTTGCGCGGTTTACGAGTTTCTTTGACTGATTCGGGGTGCTTGGATGTTCATGCAGACAACCAGTCTGTGGTGTGTATATAAACCGGAACCGGAAAACATCGAAAAAATTGTCTCAGTATAGGCTGTGACTAAATACAGAGTTGGTGCGCCCGTGATATATTACAGACTCCGGTATATACCGGATTAACTAAATTTGAACAAAAATACCTTAAATGTATATATTTTGTAACCATGGTGATTCTAACCCTAACCTTTAGTCAGTATATTATGCACATTATACACTAAATGCGTGCGGACATGCAAAAAAATGAGTATTTTTGCCGTGCGTTCCATTTGATAATAATTCTGCGCTTGCGCAGAACGGCTGCACCAACTCTGCAATGAGAAACATTCCTCAGTATAATTATGCAGACAACAAAGACGAATAACTACATACGGACGTTACCGTCTCGGGGATTTTCATCCCCTATAAATAACCTGTGTACTGTCAACAATCGGACGTATATAAATGCTATGTTTAAGATGTGTTAAAGTTTTAAAGTTTTAAAAAGTTTACTGATAATAAAATAAAGTAGTAGAGTGTGGTCAGTGGCAGTTCATCTCAGGCGTTTCAGGAGTGTAAGAAAAGGTACTCGCGGCTCTTACCTGGATGACAAAATTTAATAAATTAAATATATATCTCATAATCTATTTATTATCTTGGCAATTTAGACACAATTTAGGGGGATATAACATTAAAAAAAAACATTACAATAACAATAAATACTCCAGCCAAGACCCAGACATGTTCCAAAACTAACACCCGGGCCTTGAATTATGGCATCCTTTTTATTATATCGTATAAATCCAATATTTTGGAAATAATCCAGACACCGACCTGTATCTGGCAACGGGTCTCAAAATTCAAATCTCACTGGGCCTACGTTTGATTAGTTTGACTGGAAACAGTCATAACTACGCAGCGCAGCGTAAACAAATAAAAATGATTAAAACAAAACAAAACAATCCAGTCAATAATCTAAGCTGTGATCTTTCAGTGCAGACCTCGGGCAAAACTTTTGCACACTGATCTTAAAACTGACTTTCAGTGACCATGAACGTAATTTACTGACCAACTTTCTAATTCTTTAGCATCAGTTTGCCTAAACATGTGGCTCATATTACTTAGGTGAGCGATTCAGAGTCATATGACCATGTTGTTTTGTAAAAAAGATATTTAAATAATTCGTCCTATAACTGATTCTATTTTCTGGTGTAAGTTTGTATTCTACTTTATTTATTTTTTCTATTACTCATTACCAGGGGCAGGTCATACAAATACAATATTTACGACATTATTGTTCTTTTTACAGGTCATGTAAACGTAACAAAAAGTCATGCGAATGGACATCAAAATGTTGACACAGATCGGTATTTGAGACTTAAATATTCAGGATATAACTTCATAAAATTGGCGGATAAACCGAACTGCGAAGGTGCTTTCGAATGGCAAGTAAAACAGTTGTGTCTCTTCGTAGGAGCGATGATACAATATTTACGTATGCATTCAAATGATGCTGTTCAAGGTAACAAGAAGAAGTTAACATTTGGCAATGTGAGAAAGGAAATTTACTTCTGCATGACGGGAAAATGATATTTGCATGCATATTTTATCGAAGGCAGCTGCAAAACCACCAACAGGAAACTCTTTTTGATATTATGTTGTGATAGACTATGTGACTGTTTTCGGCCCGCTTTGGCGAGACGGTATTACGATAGTTTTATATGAAAATCTGCGATAAAGTCCGGAAATCTCGCTTGTGGAGATAAGAAACTCGATTATGATGTTCCCGCTAAGGAAAAAAAAATTCTTGCGTCGAACCAGAAGCTGTGTGAATACATCCCCGAGAAGAAAGTCACTACGTCGGCCAGCTGCAGTTTTTTACCATCATCTGAAGATAGTATCTTTCAGGAATAAAGGCTTTTGGCTGGACCAGCTACTCTGCCTAACTGTGACCTCTTTTTCTCTGTCTCTCCTTCCGGTGGTGCTCAAACTCCGGAGCTCTTGATCCATAGGCAGACGCCATACGACTGAGCTTATCATGGCACACGATTCCGTTAACAGTGCTGTGATTGTGTCTAATTGTAGAGCGATGTTTAAAAATGTTAAAATAATTATTTACGACGTTAAGTCAGCAACAGCCACATACTAGCGTTTTTATAAAGCTAAGCTTGTTTTACAATTAATGTGCGAAGCCACTGCTGCAGACGACAATTTATACTGGAAGCGAGACAAGAACAGACGAATACAATACATATCACTTCGCGCTAAGGTAACCACGTAGACAGTTTGTTGAGGTATTGACTCACTAAATACTCTATATGAAATAGGGGGACTTTGAGCTGCTGCAGCGCGCACTAAACAATGCACACACCGCGGGCCATTTGAAAGGTCTGTGACTTAGTTATTTTTTCTTGAGGAATGTTGTCAGTGCAGTATACAAATTGAAATAATGACTTATTTTCCGTGACAAGTTCTGTTTTTTACGACGAAAATGCTACCAACATGCATTTTGGAATGTATTTCTACAGAGCCAAAACTGCGAACTATTAGAATCCGTTATTTTCTGCCATGTTTTCGCGCCATTTTCCTATTTGTTGATGTCTGTATACCTACTGAATTGCAATTTTGCACTTTTGAAACAAATATTTTTAAAATGCAGAATTTAATTGAATCCTGATTTTTGAAAATGAAGGACATTCAGCTATTAAAATGATAAGATCTCGTATGCTTGATTTATTGTAAGGCCGATCTGGCCTTAACTTGTTCAAAAATTGTAGTAGTTTGACAGTTTTCATACTTCAACAGTGTTTCTGTTATGTAATGACGGACAGTTAACCAAACCAGTGTTCATTTATTTTGTACCTGTACAAACCTGTTCTCCGCAAGCAACTGCCAACTTCCCAAATCAGAGGTGGAGGAATGATTTCAGGTACAGTGTCTTTTATCAAATCGTCACGGAGAACATACGCCTGGAATCGACCCTGCGGTACGTAGATCAGCGCATTCCTTAAGCTTAGCGGGCGGACTGAAACAAGTACTAAATAACCCTGGGTTCTACAAATGGTTTGATTGTTGCAGCTATTTTTTTATCCACTGAATGACAGATATTACTGCACAAGACCAATTATTGCTTGGTTTTTAGCTCAACCTGTCACAAAGTGACAAGGTGAGCTTTTGTGATCACCCTTCGTCCGTCGTTAGTCCGTGCGTGCGTCAACAATTTCTTATCTGCACGATAGAGGTTTCATTAATGATTTTGTTTTAACCAAACTTGCACATAATTTGAATCACCATAAGATCTTGATTCCTTTCTTGAACTGACCAAATCCTGTTATGAGTTCAGAGTTATGGCCCCTGAAACTGTCCAGAATTAGCTTTTTTACCTTGTCTGCACAATAGCAGCTTCATATATGATTTGAATTTAATCAGACTTGCACACAACTTTTATCACCACAAGATCTTAGTTCCTTTCTTGAACCGGCCAAACTGCATTATGGGTTCCAGAGTGATGGCCCCTGAAAGAGTCAGAATTAGCTTTTTTGACCTTGTCTGCACAATAGCAGTTTCATTTATGATTTGAATTTAATCAAGCTTGCACATAACTTGTGTCACCATAAGATCTCGGTGTCTTTCCTGAACTTGCCCGATCTCATCTTGGGTTCGAGAGTTATGGCCCTTGAAAGGGCCAAAATTAGCTATTTTGACCTGTCTGCACAGTAGCAGCTTCATTTATGATTTGGCTTTAACTAAACATGTGCACAACTTGTATCACAACAAGATCTTGTCTCCTTTCTTGAACTGGCCAGGTTCCATCATGGGTACTAGAGTAATGGCCCCTGATAGGGCCAAAAATAGGCTATTTTAACATTGTCTGCACAATAGCAGCTTCATTTATGATTTGACTCTAACTAAACTTGCGCACAACTTGTAACACCACAAGATCTTGGTTCCATTCTTTAACTGGGCAGATTCCATCATGGATTATATAGAGTTATGGCCCCTCAAAGGTCCAAAATTGGCTATGTTGGCCTTTGCAACCATATAGAGATTTCTTTTATGGTTTGACTTGATACGAACTTCCAAAATAGCTTCAGCAACAATAAATCTTGGATTCCATGAGTTATTTTGTATCTGATTACCTCCCCTGATTGTCATCAAAATGGATTTATATCAGTAAGTACTTATAGGACTTATTTGAAATTTCGTTATTGTCTTACTGGCTTACGGAAGGTCGGTGGTTCTACCCAGGTGCCCGCTCCTGATGAAATATGGCACGGAGGGGCACCTGGGGTCTTCCTCCACCATTAAAAGCTGGAAAGTCGCCATATGACCTAAAATTGTGTCGGCGCGACGTTAAACCCAACAAAATAAAAAAAATAAAATCATTATTGTCATTAGTTGGATTGAGACAATCAGGATAGGTAACTATGGACTGATTTCAAATTACCTCTCTTTATTTGAAATTAAAATGGATATATCTCCGTAACCAACGAAGATACTGATCATTTTCTGATGCATTTTCTGGTGGGCGGTTTGCGAAACTTGAATGGAGTTTTAATGATATTAAAGTGTCGAAAATTTATATTATACTTTATCAGTTGTCAAATAAATGTGATATTTAAGAATACGAAAATCAATATGTTATCTAAAATATTTAGATATCGTTACATTTTATACATCAAACACATAAAGTTACATTCTTTTCAATACATGAAACATCATGTTAAACATATTTCTATGTACAAAAAAAAAAAAAAGAAATGTTTACACACAAGAAACAGTCTGTAAATAAAATAAATATTCAAGAATATTAATAGGCCATCTAAAGAATTTTAAAAGCGTAACATTCTTTAAAAAAATCTAACACATAAATTTACGATCAGTGTAGATCCGTGCAGACTGATCATGATCTGCACTGTTTGCCATTCAGCCAGTAACTTTTTGGTATGCACCTCATTTCATAATTTATGGTACAGTCCAAATTGAAAGATAGACACGTTCAAAATAGAAATTTAGCATGGTAAGGATAAATTTTCTAATATCGTGCCAGGCTTGTGTATTGGCCATTACCACCAATACGCAGACCTTATCATTCCCATAGGCCACACACCAGGCATACCAGAATCAGTGTCTTTAAATAGAAATATCATATTTGCGTGACTTGAATAAGTACTGCTGACAAATACTACTACCATAGTATATTTTAACTATAAATACATTGAAAAAAAAATCAACATTAAATAACAATAACTTAAACAATAGCTCAATTTTAGAATAGTAATTACTTAAGTTTTTTTCATGAAATTTGGGCCAGGATCTTTACTTAGTAAATATTTACGGAACAAATCTATTAACGATTTATGGTATAATCTAAATTCATAGATGGATAATTATAGGTTATTAGCTTTGTATCGGGAAATATGCACGAGTTCTTCAGCGGAAATATTGCGCGACTTTAGGAGCGCAATATTATTCCGCTGAAGAACGAGTGCATATTTTCCGATGCAAAGATAATAACCTTTTTATTACATACGCATCTATACGTATAAATATAATGTAAATATCATAAATATGTTCAATAGCCTGAGTAGGATTGGCAATACTGAAGAAAATAGAACAAAATAGTGCAACAGCACACACTGAATTATGTCATGCACCCGATATGAAATTCAGACGTCAGTGTATGGAAAAATATTGACGTTTCCGGTACCAGTATAATTCAACGGGGAATAGAAACGAGTATGTAATAAGTATAATATATTGCTGTGAATTCTAAATTTCCTACCGTCATACGATTAATAAGATAAGGGTAAAAATCATAAAAATAACTCCCGATGGAAAGGGAAAAGACTATAGAAACGACAGAAGAAAGTGAAATATATACATATCAACGCAAAAACCATACAAATACCTAATAGTATCACTTAAGGTAATTGGGGTGACGTATTTTTATGACCCTATTTGAAACAACACTGACCGGATATTGTTTACCCCTAGGCAATATTGTAATCATTCTCATCCATCAGAGGTCCGTCAAAATCCCGAGACGTTCATCCGGGAAACCACGATATACCTCTGGTATGCGAGAATGTATTGTAATACACAGTAAATATCAAAGGGTAGTTTTAAAACATACATTACAATTAAATTATATTATGCTAAATGTGTGCAATCTTTGGACTAAAAAGAATAATAGATAACGCAATTTGTAAACGAATAATTAAAAAATGTATCAAAATTACGCATTAATTTAAGAATACAGAATAAAATATAGCTTATATAAGCAAATTTATCGATTTTCCGACAGATCGATGTTGCAAGAAGTTCGTAATGTACAGCCGACATTTCACTGAAACTAAAGATGCACATAGATATCGTTGAGACGAAGTGCATCTTACAAGAACCTGATGTCTTCTGTGTTGAAGAGTACTCTGATTATATTTCCATTTATGTAGCTAATATTTTCTTGTCCAAAAGTACTAAGAACATCTCGGACAGTTTAACTTACATGAGATGCAGAGCAGTACACAAGGACAGTTTCTACGTTGAATGCATTTAAAATTATCTCCATTTTGTACTTAATTCTTCCCGGTCCTATGCGTCATTTTCGAAAATGGTAAATTGAAATCGTGATGAGACAAGTAAATTGCACGAGAATCTTTACTCAATTTAGGTCATATCTGAAACTGTTTCCTTTTTGCCAAAAGCGGAAAAATATTGTTTTTGTGTTGCCCGTCCGGCTGTCAGTCTGGGTGTTTATAATACTGATTGTATTTAAGCTAGAATCGCCACATTTTACATCACGTATTATCCCACTTGACCAGGTAAATGCAGTTCATGCCCTTGATTTGTTTAATAAACATGAAAATAGTATTCAAGTTAAAATCACCAGATGTCATATAAGTGATAATTTAGCATAGTGCAACTACACATTGGTTGATCATGATGTGTGTGCAGGGGCGGGGGTGGTGGGCTCTGTGGCCGAGTGGTTCGTGTCGTTGAAGTCAACAATTATGCGTGTGCGTTACAATCTGTATGCTATTTCTAGGGTACGCCCCTCGGAAAGAGATAGATCAAAGAACTATAAAAATGCATTTATTTTATAGCTCTTTGGATAGATATATCTCAAGTGGTGCAATCCGACGTACATATCATCTGATTGAGCCTTCTCTTTTGTCACAATATCATCTTTGAAGTCTGTAAATTCTAATGAAATCTCAAAGAAAAATGAAAACTATATAATCGAACCTTCGTTACTGGAGAAATTTCTCGTTCTGCCGCCAAACACGACCAAATACACAGAACTATGAATAGCAATTTAGATGGAAAAGCAAATGGTAAAATTTGCTGTGGCCGAATTATTACGGTTCCCCTCTGTATTGCAGAAATAGGTCTACAACTGTTTGAAAATTTTAGGAAATATATAAGTCAGGTATGTAATAGTCTTACTAATACGTTTATATTTTTATTAGCCAGTAAAGCTTTTCGTCTGACGAGAAAATCATCATGTTTAAATGTGTATAAGTTTTAGTAACTATGATAGTGTATGTACAATTCTGCGAAAAGAACTTATGTTTCTTCTTTTTATTACGATATTTTTAGAGACATTCCTTATGATAAATTTTCTGATTTTCGTTGAATATTATGGTTGAATAATAAATTACATATTATATAAAGTTACGCATTTCTCCCGTTCTTTTTTGATTGATTTTTAGACAGATGAGAGTTTATAGTACATACTAGGAAGAAAAACGTATCTAGCTCCCGTATAAAAACTGTATTTTTTCCCCTAATGTGAATAATCTAGCATGTATTCTGTGACAGAGTTTAGTCTCAACGTAATTTAAATATTTATAATTATTCAGCCTCAAAAGTTATTTAAAATATTTCATACAAGAATAATTTTGATAACTAAGTATACACTCATCCTTGTAACAGCGGATTAAAAACGCAGCAAAATCCATTAAAATGTATAAGATCATCACCGAGGCATTTAGAAATATATGGATAATTTCATCTTGTACTTCTTTTTATTATCTGTTCATATACAGTATGTTTCTTTTGATTTCATTTTTGTTGTGCGCTTGTATGTTCAGTCTGTGTTTAAAATAATAGAGAAGTTCACTGAAATGGAATTAAAATGTATTTTAACACTTGTTTAGAACGAAACGATATGACATAAAAAAACAACAACTTTTATATTTGTTCTTAAAGACAAAGTTTTAATCTGTAATTAAGGAAGACCAATTAGTAAATATGTTTTGATTCCATTTAAACTTTGAAATGGAAGCAACAAAAGTTAAAAACATCCACTTGTGGTCATACACTGGCATCATGCAGACGACGCAAGCTGCGCGTGCGCTTTACCGTCTCCAATCTACATGCTGTACATGCGTATAATGCAAAAAAACTCGTCTCCCGCTTTCGCACGCTTACATGGTTTAAAACTAATTTGATTGGTTGCACGATTAACTAAGCGTGTAACGTGAAACGTTTATGAATTGTGCCACGCAAGGGTTTAATCGTGTGCACGGGGAACCAACACGCGGGCGCCACTGTATCTGTTCATATACAATATGTTTCTTTTGATTTCATTTTTGTTGTGCGCTTGTATGTTCAGTCTGTGTTTAAAATAATAGAGAAGTTCACTGAAATGGAATTAAAAATGCATTTTAACACTTGTTTAGAACGAAACGATATGACATAAAAAAACAACTTTTATATTTGTTCTTAAAGACAAAGTTTTTATCTGTAATTAAGGAAGACCAATTAGTAAATATGTTTTGATTCCATTTAAACTTTGAAATGGAAGCAACAAAAGTTAAAAACATCCACTTGTTACTTCTTTTTATTATCTGGTCATATACAGTATGTTTCTTTTGATTTCATTTTTGTTGTGCGCTTGTATGTTCAGTCTGTGTTTAAAATAATAGGGAAGTTCACTGAAATGGAATTAAAAATGTATTTTAACACTTGTTTAGAACGAAACGATATGACATAAAAAAAGCAACTTTTATATTTGTTCTTAAAGACAAAGTTTTAATCTGTAATTAAAGAAGACTAATTAGTAAATATGTTTTGATTCCATTTAAACTTTGAAATGGAAGCAACAAAAGTTAAAAACATCCACTTGTGATCATACACAGGCATCATGCAGACGACGCAAGCTGCGCGTGCGCTTTACCATCTCCAATCTACACGCTGCGCATGCGTATAATGCAAAAAAAAAAACTCGTCTCCCGCTTTCGCACGCTTAAACGGTTTAAAACTAAATTGATTGGTTGCACGATTAACTAAGCTTGTAACGTGAAACGTTTATGAATGGTGCCACGCAAGGGTTTAATCGTGTGCACGGGGAACCAACACGCGGGCGCCACTGTATCTGTTCATATACAGTATGTTTCTTTTGATTTCATTTTTGTTGTGCGCTTGTATGTTTAGTCTGTGTTTAAAATAATAGAGAAGTTCACTGAAATGGAATTAAAAATGTATTTTAACACTTGTTTAGAACGAAACGATATGACATAAAAAAAGCAACTTTTATATTTGTTCTTAAAGACAAAGTTTTAATCTGTAATTAAGGAAGACCAATTAGTAAATATGTTTTGATTCCATTTGAACTTTGAAATGGAAGCAACAAAAGTTAAAAACATTCACTTGTGATCATACACAGGCATCATGCAGACGACGCAAGCTGCGCGTGCGCTTTACCGTCTCCAATCTACACGCTGCGCATGCGTATAATGCAAAAAAACTCGTCTCCCGCTTTCGCACGCTTACACGGTTTAAAACTAATTTGATTGGTTGCACGATTAACTAAGCGTGTAACGTGAAACGTTTATGAATGGTGCCACGCAAGGGTTTAATCGTGTGCACGGGGAACCAACACGCGGGCGCCACTGTAGCTCTACTTGAAAAATTAAGAATGCTATAAATAATAAAATATGCATTTTACATAACAATACGAATTTAATAACACTGCAATACATGTTTATTTACAACATTTGACCTTTTTTATCATAACAATATGCATGTGAAGGAAACCAGTAATTAAAATTATATACAGATTGTATATGATTATGAGAAATAATTTCATATTTTTCACCATGTTATTATATTACAAAGGTTATGTCTCGAGTATTACAAAAGAAACCAACATAATGATAAATGTTTACCAAACTGTTTGCAGACAACTTGCAAGAATGAAATATTTGCGATAAAAAGAATTTTGCAAATTTTTTTTACTTTTCTTGCGTATATTATATAATATTACATAACATACATAGTAAAAGGTTTTCAAATGGAACTTTAACTTAAAATACGGAGATGATTAATTAATGTCATTTGTTGTAAAAAGATATTAAAACAGAAAATTGTGTCCATTTCATGTTGTGGACGAAGCTTTATTTTCTAGCACATACAACAAGTCAGGCCTTTTCAGCACTGTATTTCTCCAGAAATGATATGGTTGGATTTTATTCACACAATGCAATTAATTTCACTATCTTCAGCTGATCACATACTCCACTTATATAGACTTCTTGTTGATGATGATTGTAGCATATAGACCATGGTTTCTGTAACCCATCTAAGACAGTCTGACCTTGTTTCAAGTCTCCAGAGATACGATGTGTGGTGTTGTTAAAGCAAGACACCAGCAATGATCCATCATCTAACATCATCATTCCTTCTGGTCCACTAAGACCATTGTGCTTGTATACAGCTGACACATCACCCAGTAATGTTACACTGACTACACTGTTTTTGCTAAAGTCACTGATATAGATATATCGGGCATCTTGACTTAGCAGTATGTAGTCTGGATTGTCAAATACCTCTTCGTTTAGGGTAATTATGTTATTGACATTACCTTGTATATCTACTATATGCACACTTTTAGGGCCACAGCAAACCACATAAAGTTGACCTTGATGATAAGTGATACCTCTGTATTTCTTTTTCAGAGGAATATTTTGACTGATTGACAGCTTACCAGTTGTTGCCATTATAAGGATCTCTTTTTTATTTGGCATTGTAACAGCAATCTGGTCCTGAGGCAGCACGGCAATATCATATGGTTCAGAGTCAAGTGTCTTCATTTGTAATACAGCTTTACTTTGTGTGTCAACAAGTTTCAGTTTATAGTTGCTGTTATCAGCCAACATAACTTTGTTAGAGGACAAAACTGCACATCCTGTGATAATGCAGTCTTTTTCATCTGACCATGTCTTTACATTGATATCTCCTATGTGAGTTAACTTATCAAATACCTTCTTCTTTCTTAGAGCCGCTGGGGTAGGGGATAGGATCGGTTGTTCTTTCTTCACCAGGGTAGAGGATAGATTCAACTTCCCAAATATATCTTGCTTAGAAAGGAGGGTCTCCAATTCTTTGTTTCTTTCAAATGTGTATTGAATGCTGGTCCTATCCAAAGATTCTTGAGTATTCTTCAAATCATCCAACGTTAGTTTGGATTTTGCTTGTTTGATGAGGATATAAAGTTGCCCGTTCTGTTGTGAAGTTTTGCTGTCTTGTAGAGTTGTTTTGAATTTCTTGATATCTGAGTAAGCTGCTGTACATGTTTCGATCAGCTTTTTGACTGTTTGTTTATCTATTAGCTTCTTTTTGTCAGCCTCTGTCTGAATTTGCTTTTGTAATTGATCTAAGCGATCATTGATCTCTTTGCGTAACTTAATCACTTCTTTTATGACAAGATCGTAGGATGAATCCACCTCCTTGTCTTGTTGTATTGCCTTTTTGAGAATAGCATCTATATCTTTCAATTTTTGATCCAGTTGTCTCATTGTTTCCCTGTAATCATCACTGTCTTCAATACCTGCACATTTATCAGGTATATAGTCAAGTTTACATGTTCTGTGATTCAGAGTTATACAATCACAACATCCAAGAAATTCATGGTTTGTGCAGAAAAACTTGATGCTCTCGTTTTTGTGAGTATGACATTTTTCAGTGCACACTGTCGAATCTGTTCTATGAAGGGTGTGTTTGTCCATGCTATCAATATCAAGAAGAGTATGATGTTTCGTAGCTTTTATCCGTTGATGATAAGAAAAGCAGTTCTTACACAAATATTCCTGACAGTCCACACAAAATCCATGGGCTTCAATATGCTGACCAACAGCCAGGCATGGTTCACAGCTATGGTCAAAATCCTCTGCTGAACCTTTCGATACTGATGCACAAAAATCAAGAACCTTCCGACCTGACACTGCCATGATTTTGAAACACGGTTATATCACTACTTGTAAATGGCACCTTACATTCTCAGTAGTCAAAATAGATTTTTTGGTAATTAATGTTTTAGTTTTCACCTCTAAACAAAACGTGCTGTTATCAAAAACATAGACTTATTATATGATAACATTATTTTAGTGTCCTTTTCGAAAGTCCAAAACATAAAACACAATGGAAAATGTCTTATAAGTCGTTAGACTTTTTTAAACGTCATCTTTTTCTGATTAAAAGTGCACTCCAGATATTCACACACTGTTTCAAACTTCCTATTGCTGTCTAAACTCACACTTCTGATTTCTACACGCTGATAAAATCATTATATATACTTAAGCCTCTTCAACTTGTGTTTGTGGTAAAATGTGGTATTTCTTATCACATTCAAATCTGTTTAAATTTGTTTAGAAAACAGTGTAGAAACACAAACAATGCGTCTTTCAATAGGCCATGATAGGGTTACAAAACAAACAATAATATTTAAAGTAGACACTGTAACTAAAAATACAAACTTCAAGTAGGAACTATCTATTCTATATATATGTATAGCTAACTGCATCAAAGTATGTAGAGTGAAAAAATATTTCATATATCATTTTCAGATAAAAGAGTTATTTGAACCGAAAAAAATGATCCTGGGTAAAATATTTGGAAAAGCTGGAGACAACTTCGTTTTGACTTTACTGTAGGCTTAGGTGGCTATTGACCTAGTACCCCATGAAACCATGCACTTTTTACCTCTACGCAGGAAAAAAAAAACATGTTTAATTATGCATAATTGCCCTTAACAATCTAAATAGAAAATTATGTAAAGATCAAATAAGCTAATGCCCTGGTGAAAGTGTGACATTTTCTGTGGTGAAATTTATCAACAAACAGACGATTATTTTGAAAAGGTCAAAACCCACAGAATTTCACAAGGTAAAATATACTGAAAAGGTTACTGTTGGAAAGTGAACAATCTCTTCTATCAATATATATGCGTCAAGGTATGGGAAAAACATCAAGAAATATTAGAAATCAAAGAAATCAATTTCAGGACTGTTCAATGCATGACTGTCTTATCATGCATAGCATTTAACATAGCTAGATTACTTTTCCATTGCACTGGTATAACATGGACAGGATTAGGATTAACAAACGGTTCACTAAACAATTTCACTATATAAACATATTGTTTCCCTTGTGTAAAGAGGGCTTAGGGTAAGTCTCTATTTAAAACAAAATGAAACTTCAAATTGAAATTTGTTCTTGATAAGAATTACTTTTAAGCTGAAAGTATCAGCAGATTATTTGATCTGGCGGCATATGTACTGATCTATAATAAGTATCACTTTGTTCCTGTTAACACTCTAAACATCATAATTACGATCCAATATTCATGAGAGATTTTACGAAATTTGAACTTTGTGGTTATTCAACAGTTATTTATCCAGATGATTTAGAACAGAAGAACAAGGATAAATAAATCAAGGGCTTAGCATACGGAAATTAAAATCATTTTGGCAATGGATGAGAGAATGTATTAAAGCAAAAATGTTACTATATTTTAAATCATTCAATATCATCTTAAAATGTTTGATATACATTTTTTGTATTAATTTCAAAATTAGTCGAAATAATGTCTTGAAGTGTGTTGATCTCTTTAAACATGTGCCAAATATCTCAAAACCAAACAGACATATACATGTACGTTTTGTAGACCATATAATTATTTACGACTGTGAGAAGTTTCATTCAAATCTTCATTGAAGAAACATTTCTGTTAGTGTATATGTTGTCAAAATGTTGATTTTCCCATAGACTATATTATGAAAATTTGTGTGAGGTTCAAATTTTTCAAATCAGTCTAACAAAAGATCAAGCATGCGATTTTTTTTTATTTGTCTAATTTTCTAGATATATTCTGAAGTTTTGAAAAATTAGGGTTTATTCTAGTATATTGACCCGGACGTGTGAACCTCCAGTACTAAGAAAAGTGCAAGTATACTTTCAACCTTGTGTCGACTTACTGAAACTGACCAGAATGTTTGCCTCCAACATCTTGAATACGTCTGACATAAAACATAAAACACAATTGAGAATGGAGTACAAAAACCTAGGTCACTAGGTCATATAATAGAAAAAAACGTGTATAAATATCAGAGGTTATATTTTCTAAATATTTGTCTAGATGTTAAACGTTTGCCCGAAGAGAAAAGGCACCATTATTCTGGATATTATTATGTAAAATATCCGAGCGATTAAAAAAAAGCACTAAAGGCAATATCCTAAATCATGGAAGTGTAAAAGATTTTAACCAGTTTTTCCAGTTAAAAAGCTGGTTATATAAATTGGCGATGTTGTTGGGCGAATGGATGGATGGAAGTTTGGATGGATGGGCGGTTTCAAGATTTGTTTTCGGTTCAATACCATTAGTCTGGTTTGAGATATTGAAGTAAGATATAGTAAGACAAAGATTTGAGATTGAATTTAGGGTCAGTGGAGTCAAGGTCAATGTTATTTAAAATGAATAAAAACAGTTTCCGCTCAATAACTTAAGTTTCAATCGATGGATTGAAAATAAACTTTGCCTATAAGTAGGTTATAGGAAAAATAATTATAAGGCTGGGATTGCGTTTTGGGACAGATCAGTGGGACCAGATTTAAGTATTACTGATTTAATTGCAGTGGTCTAGAGCACTGGACCAATAACAAAAGAACCATTCGATGTCATGGTGTCAAGTTCAAGGTCACAATTTAATTTACTAAAATAGGTTTTAATTATTTTTTTGCTGGAATAATAAAAAAGATGGTTTCCGTTTATAACTTTAGTTACGACCGACATACTGAACTTATTTCTAAGTTATTGATAAGTTAAACATTGAACCGATATATCAACGCTGTGAAATGTCAACGTTTTTTCCCCTTGTAATCCGTGACACTTTGCTCAGAAAACCATTACCGGGGCTTTTCCGAAATCATTTCTTCGTGTGCCCGATATACCTACAAGTAATTTATCCTGACTGATGTGAAACCTTTTTAGCATGTTTGGCTCATTAGGGATACAGTGCCTAGATCAGCTTATCATTATTTTTACACTCTAGGAGCCATATTTTCTCTATAATCTACATACAACCTTGTCAGTTGTTTGTCTTTAAAATATCTAAGTCATTTGTTGGTCCTTAAATGAGCTGTATCAGAACATCGTGACTCCAGCTAAGGATGCAATGGACACAATTTCTATGGATATATTGTGCGTTTAGAGTCATGCCGATACAATTTAGATTATATGACAACCTTTCCAGCTTTAGATGGAAGAGGAAGACTCCAGGTGAACCTTTGGGCATTGTTTCAGGCATGGGCGGGCACCTGGGTAGAACCAACAACCAACTAGGTGGCTTCCTCTCATGAAGATTTCTACACCTGAAGTGAGAAAAATAATTTCTACTCAATGATTAATTAGGAATTAGATACTGTGGCGATGGAACTTTGTATGTAAAGGTATCTTAATAGGGCTGAAACATTAGGGGATTGTTGTTGTTGATGGTGGTTGTGGTGGTGGGGGAGTGGGCTGTTTTGGCCACTGGGGTCAATGTCACTGTTTGGACAAGGTCACTGTTAATAAAAATGTTTTAAAAAACTGTTTCTTTTTCATTTGCACGACTTTTGCACTGATATTATTATCTTGCTTGATTTATTCTCATTTATATGAAACCTTTTTTTACGGCATAGTCACAATAAAGTGCGCACATATCCTAAAAATATGCCATTTTATGAAGCGGTAGGAAATGAAAATTATTTATAATTTTTATACTTTACAATGTCTTTTGCATCAGTGCACGTAGTTCGAATAGCACAAATGTATCTACAAAGTATCGAAATTTTGACGTGTTTACACCTACTATCACACGGGGCCGTGTCCTAAATACTAATGTCATCAAAAGGCACTGGAGTATTTTATTCGTTTATTTCTTAACAAATCATGGTGAAATTGATACTGAATTTTGTATATGCATAAATGAGATCAAATAAAGACAGGTATTAAACAAATATGTGTTTAAAATAAAAACTGAGCACATTTCATGTACCTGTACTTACGGACCAAGCTAAAATAATGTTACAATAACGTAAATTGTTTAAACATCATGTTCGGATGAAATTCATATGAACAATATGTTCGTGTGTACCTTTATAGTTCTGAAAATTTACTTTTCTACCTTATATTACAACACGGCGCAAGTCCACGGCTACCTATTTAAGTAACTTAAATATTTGCCAGTTGCGATTCTGACATATATTTAATAAAGTTGCACGGTTGATTTGAACAACATTCATGGCAGTAACAACTTAGCGATTTGGTGTACAACTTATTTATAGCACCAGTTGACCTAACGCAGTGAATCTTCAGTATAACAACAACTGTTTCGATGTTTTTTAAATTTTGGCAACGTTTTCCTGGTCAATGAACATAAACTGTCTGCATGATAGCTACTTTGCGTGCTTGTTGTTTTCTGTGTAAAGTCTACACTTAACTGTTACAGAATTTCATTAGGTCTTCTGCACATGTAATCATTGCCTTGCTACCAATGACAGCTTGGTAACAGGCACATTTCACAGTCGCCTCAAGTCTATCACACACAGATTTACCATGACTTGTTTCATAAAAATTAAATATGCTCATTGTTAGTTGCTCACTTTTGAGCAAGTAGGTGTTAATGAAATGGCTATCTAAAATCTGACTTGAGAACAGTTGTTTGTACTTTCTCGTTAATAACTGTTTAATGCTTTTATGCATGGTCTTTTCGAACAACAAATTGTTTTTCTTATGTATTGATTATTATTTTCCTTTTATAATTAGTAAATGCAATTTATTGTGTATATTTCTTAGTGATGTATGTATGATATTTATGCTTTTATAATTGCAGTTTTGTTTGCAGTATTCAATTTTCAGTATTTTGAATAAAACAATATTTTTTTTTTTATAATATTGATTAGGTAACAACCTTTTAAATGTCTATTTCATGCTACATTTTACCAAAATGAAATTTATGACATTGTAGAATGAAATGGATAACTTATTGAAACATCTGATTTTCAGGGACCGTGTCCTACACGTGGCCGTGTCCTACACAAACTACTTTGAATCGCTTCATTACAGCTATACAAAACCAGAAAGTTAAAAGTAATGCACCCTATACTTATTATTCAAAGACATATTTACACTGGTAAAATATAATTTTTAAACTTTACTGGAAGCAGGAAATCTTCATGGGGGCCGTGTCCTACACGATTTTTGTGGACAGCCAAACTGCTGGTTTTAACACCAAATGTCTTAGTTATATTTATAGATAGACCTTCAAAACCATTGCAATTCTTCAACATCGGCTTATGCGCTACATTATAACACACTGCAAAGTTTCATAAAATTTACAGTCAACCGATAGATACCGCCATGTTAACGTCTGCATTGAGAGAACGTTTTGTATACCCATCACACAATATGCCTTAAGCGCTGTATATTTTTATTCTGTTACTTCCCAGGTTTTTTCCATATTCTGGTACTCCTGTGACAGTAACTGAATAACCAAAGACCAAAATTAGTGTTGTTTTGACCAAAATTTATAATTTCGGCGTCTTTGAATTTTATGCATTTATGATACGTCCCTGCATAACACAATTTATGTGCCCCCCCCCCCCCACATGAGTGGTTGGGGCATATAGATTTGGTCTTGTCCGTACATCCGTGAGTCCGTCCGTCCGTCCGTCCGAAGTTCGTGACGCGCCTAGCTCAAAAAGTATTTGATATAAATTGATGAAACCTTGCATGAGTCTTGATCGTGATATGAAATTGCGCACCTCCTACTTTTCATCTAGCTCCGTCCCCTATTTTCAGAGTTATGGCCCCTGAAATAGTCAAAAATGCACATTTTCACCTTGTGACATGCCTAGCTCAAAAAGTGTTTGATTTAGATTCATGAAACCTTGCACGAGTCTTAATCATGATATGAACTTGCGCATCTCCTATTTTTCATTTGGGTCCGCCCCTTATTTTCAGAGTTATGGCCCCTGAAATAGTCAAAAATGCACATTTTCACCTTGTGACACGCCTAGCTCAAAAGTATTTGATATAGATTTATGGAACCTTGCATAAGTCTTAATCATGATATGAACTTGCGCACCTCCTATTTTTCATTTGGGTCCGCCCCCTATTTTCAGAGTTATGGCCACTGAAATAGTCAAAAATGCACATTTTCACATTGTGACATGCCTAGCTCAAAAAGTGTTTGATATAGATTCATGAAACCTTGCACGAGTCTTCATCATGCTATGGACTTGCGCACCTCCTATTTTTCATTTGGGTCCGCCTCCTATTTTTATTAGAGTTATTTAGAGTTATGGCCCCTGAAATAGTTAAAAATGTACATGTTCACCTTGTGACGCACCTAGCTCAAAAAGTATTTAATACAAATTGTCGAAAACTTGCATAAGTCTTTATCATGATATAAACTTGCACACCTCTAATTTTTTGGCTGGTTCTGTCCCCTATTTTTTTTAAAGCTATGGCCCCTAAAATGGTAAAAAATTGCACTTTTTCGTCTAATTATGTGCCTAGCTCAAAAAGTATTAGATGTAAATTCAGGAAACCTTACCGGAGTCTTTATCGTGATGTGACCTTGCACACTTGGCATTCTTCTTGAGAATCTTAGCTCTTATTACAGAGTTTTGGCCCTTGAAATAGCCAAAATAGTGGACTTTTTGTTTGTGATGCTCATAGCTCAAACAGTATAGGGCCTAGAATAATGAATCCTTTTCATAAAATGTTTGTTGAAGCTATACCCCATTAAGACTGCAAACATTTGAATTGTTGCCCCTTATTTGTGACAAATGTACCAGTGGGGGCACACCCTGTGTCCTACAGACACATTCTAGTTTGGCCATTTATAGTAGTATAAACACATTATAAAACGCCTGAATGTTAACAGATTCACTCCCCGTTTGTTGTGTGGGTTAAGGAATAGCAGGAAGCTGTAATAAATCACCACAAAAGAAACCTTACTTCATACTGTTCATCAGAAATAACATATAACATGCTCAGTCACCAATGTGCGCACTTTATTGTGATATTGCCGTTTAGCATGTTTGTCTTTAATCAGCTTATAGAAAAACGTTATTTTTACACTCTAGGAGCCGCATTTTCTC
Source organism: Mercenaria mercenaria (assembly GCF_021730395.1). Taxonomy (NCBI): domain Eukaryota; kingdom Metazoa; phylum Mollusca; class Bivalvia; order Venerida; family Veneridae; genus Mercenaria; species Mercenaria mercenaria. The sequence continues at coordinate 24,345 of NW_026463204.1, read as the reverse complement.
TATAGTCTACACACAACCTTGTCAGTTGTTTGTCTTTAAAACATCTAAGTCATTTGTTGGTCCTTAGATAAGCAGTATCAAAACATCATGACTCCAGCTAAGGATGCAATGGACAAAATTTCTATGGATATATTGTGCGTTTAGAGTCATGCCGATACAATTTAGATTATATGACAACCTTTCCAGCTTTAGATGGAAGAGGAAGACCCCAGGTGAACCTTTGGGCATTGTTTCAGGCATGGGCGGGCACCTGGGTAGAACCAACAACCAACTAGGTGGCTTCCTCTCATGAAGATTTCTACACCTGAAGTGAGAAAAATAATTTCTGCTCAATGATTAATTAGGAATTAGATACTGCGGCGATGGAACTTTGTATGTTAAGGTAGCTTAATAGGGCTGAAACATTAGGGGATTGTTGTTGTTGTTGATGGTGGTGGTGGTGGCAGGTGGGGGGATGGGTTTGACCACTGGGGTCAATGTCACTGTTTGGACAAGGTCACTGTTACTTAAAAAAAAACGTTTAAAAACTTTCTTTTTCGTTTGCACGACATTTGTACTAATATTGTCTTGCTATTTCATATATGAAAACAGTACAGTTATCTAAAAACAAGTTTGTAGAAATTCCATGACCTTTTGCTTTATTACCTACCTTTGCATACCTTAGAATGGCGGCGGGTGGAAGTATGAAGCGAGAGCACTGTAACTTGCTGATGGAGGTCTGTGTTGTATAGATGAGTGTAACAGTATACGAGAACATGACAAGGCTAGTATTCATGAAGAAATGGAACAACAGACTATAAGTGTTGCAAAGGTGTGTTGACTTCGTTATAACTGCAACTGCAGTTAAGATAAATACGATTACAAACATACTTGTGTGATTTACATTATGTTACTTTGATTTTATGATTTCCCAAACTCCTGGCTCTGTGATTTTCAAATTGATAGTCGGTATAGATCAACATTTAAAATCTGAAATTTAGACTTACGAGTTTTAGTGAAATTTTTCAACGTGTTCCTTTCCACTTAGTTTCGCATAGAATATAACCGTATGTATGACATTAAAAACGATAAAGTGACTGAAAGTAATTGATAGATATAAAGAAGAAAGTTGATTTTCTTCATCATTTCAAAACCGTTGCAATGATTTACTCACTTCTGTACAATATTTTTGATTATGTATTAGGCTATTTTGCAAACATAATATGTCAATAAGTTTGTACCATGGGTCATTTTCACAATACCTCACTGAAATTTTATTTTTGCCCAAACTGTGTGAATTAGTTATTTATAGAATGGCAAATATTCAGTTTACATTGTGTATAGCAAATCCATACTGCTGGAATCTTGCCGAGCTATCATCAGCTGCAGAATGACGATTCCTGCAAAGTTTCCTTGCAATGTATGTATTTTTGTCAATGTCAGAGAAAAATATAGCATTTGAAGGTTGATAAATAAGGTCCTTGATAAAACATAACCTAAAATATAATATTTCGGAGAAAAGATAGAGAAGAATATAGGCATCAAAAATGAAAGATTGAAAAACTTGAAAATTGCCATTAACCTTGACACAATTTCTATTTTCTGGCAACAATTTTAGCAGTCATAAACCGGAAGGAGCGGTATGTGCCAAATGAATTATGTTGAAAAAAAAACTGAAATAACTCTATGTTTTTTTCGTAAGTTTTTTCCAAAAGCATTATTATTTTCGAACAGTAATTTAGCCTTGACCGAGTTGTCAATAACTTCTTGTTTACTGATGTAGGGCCCGTGTTGCTGTGTGATTAAGTGTGTCTGAAACTCATTTACCGTTATTACTATGGGTTAGACAACCAGTAAGAAATATTTAATTCTTTTGTGAGGAAGCCACTAGGTGGCTTACGGAATGTTGTTTTTTCACCAGGGACCTGTTTATGGCTGAAATGTTATCAGAATGGGTACCTTGGGGTCTTCAGCCACTACATTTAAACCCAACAAAACATTGTTTATTGATGTTCAAATGCTACTGTTTATATCTAATGCTTAATAGTAAGCTAAGAGTGGTATTTGGTAGTAGTATGAAAGTAACAATATTGTATCAGTTCACTGATATACTCTAGACAGTATTGTGTCTTTCTGTCATAGCTTTGTTTTGATAACCCTGAAGGATTTTGACATTTAAAATCAAATATTATTAGTATAACTTTTTGGAAAATATAACGATATTTATTTTTCACCACCTGTAAACCTGATTTATTAGACATTAAGTTATTTCAATGACATCGTCGAAAAGTTTTAAAAACGTTTTATAATGTTCTATCAATGTGCATACATTTCAAGTTATACAAGCAAATCTTTGCTTGAGGTAAGTAATATGCGCACAATAATTGAATAGCATTGAAAACCTGTATATGGATAATACGATATTAGCCGCGTCCAAACAAATGTACTAATATACAGAATTTAAAACAATTACCGTAAATGAAGTATGCAGCTATTCTGATGTTCTGACCGCATAATGGATCTAAATCCCTATTCTTGGGGGGAATACAAAACATAAAATAAAACTAGAAACTGACCACAACATTTGTTAGACACATGTATCAAAACGTATCAACTTCTTCAAGTACTTTTCTGTGTACCTGCTTGCAATGTGCATATAAAGTAACATTAGCATGAGTACCTTTTACAACAGTTTTACTGTAAAACATCAATAATTGTCATTCTTTGTATCAGATTATCATTTTGTGCCATTCTTTGAATTTATAAAAATCTTTTTTTTTTAAATTACAAATTAGTGATAATGAATGGGTAAAATTTATTTCTATTTTTAGCAGGAATTCGACCTTTTGACATGTTTTTAACCTTTAATTGTAACAATTTAAATGTTTTACAATTCGTGTAAAAGGTGTGTTGCGATAATTCTAAAAACAATGAATACCAGCAGTTTATTTCATCAAAAGTGAATGAAGAAAACCTAACTTTTACAGAAAGCAACTTTTTCATTTTATGGCGGCCATCTTGGACTTCTCAGCTCGCCACCATTAATGCCAATTTATGCCGGCACTTTCAGAATCTAACTTTTACAAACATTTCGGTATATAACATGCCTTGTTCAAAATTGGGTCCGGTTTACCCCTATAAATAATGGACTTTTCTTGGCCGTAGTCACCCTACCAGTTAGGTTGATTTTGGAGTTCATATTCGTACTGATGTGCAAGACCTTGCGGTTCGGACAAGTTATATGGACGCTAATTAGGCACAAGGAAAAAGCGTATTCTTCCAAAATATCCGAAGTCAGACGCTCTGTGCACATGCCGGAAGTACACATTTTTTAATTCGCTAGTATATATCTCATTCGGTATATCGCGTGTTTCCGTAGAGAAATCGATCACGATTTTCGTCACGAAAGGATCGATTCCCCATTATTTCATGAGAAAATGTAACCTGCATTTCAACCATAGATCTGCCATTTGATTTCAGCAAAAACAATGCAAAGAAAATAAGGAAAGTAGCTCTACAAAGCAAAAAAATGAGGACCTTTTGAATCCGCCACCGTCAGTTTTGCAAATTGAAAATTTAAATACATTCATAATGCTGTTACCTCGTGCACGAACGCAAATAAAGCAAAATATCATGAACAAATAGTTGTGTTAGAAAATCCTTCGTCTTTAAAAGAACGCCGATTGTCCCAATAACATTCCAACGATGGTGCAAAAACTGACATTTAAGGGTACATGAGCGAAATTGGTTTTTTAGAGATTTCACCTATTTTTGGAGCAGACGAGGAGCGATTTGAAGAAAAAACAAAAACAAAAAAACAAAAACAATAAAACAAACCTTGTCACAAGAATCAACAGGCACTGCCAAAACATATCAAAAAGGCTTGAAAATACATAATAGAACCAAAGATCCTTAAATGCTGAAGGTTAAATGAGAAACTGCCCCAAAAACACATCTTTATGTTAAACGGGACTGGCTATGTTGTAATATTTACAAGCATTGAGATATGTAAACAAGCCGAAGGGTCAACTTTCAATACAATTTCTTGAGATGCCAGGAAATCCACCATCCACTTGTAAATTCAATGACTAATTTTGAAGTTTTTGTTGTTTTTTGTTTCAACATTTAACTTTGGTAGATAAGGAAATACATACTTTTGATTATGCAGGTCATCTCAAAACATGCATTACCATGTTCAGTTTCTTTTTTATATATCAAATAAACAAATCAGAAAAAAGTTCTATGAACAGTAACATACTATTCTTAAATTTCATTTCTACTTGAAAATAATAAAAAACGTTAGTGTAAGCTCTTTAGGATTCTTAGCCCTAAATTAAGTTCCATGTGCATAACCCTTCTCTGTTCATTTTACATAGATAGAAACTGATAGAAACAATACACTATTGCTTAAAATAAAAGTTATGCCAACTTACAAGTTTTAGGAGGGCTGAGCAAGCATAAAATATGTTATGCCTCTGGCTCTACCGTGATAACTTTTGGAATAGGTGAATGTGTCGACGTCAAAGGCTTCAACCTTAAATAAACTCAAAAGCATGTAAATGTATTTTACAAATGTCAGTTTGTATTACACAAACACATGTATGTAGTTCAACTGCCGTTCTATCTTTGCCCTAAAAATGCACACACAGATTAGACAGCAGACTTGTTCATTTTATCACTTGTTTTTAACAAATTTTGATCTCAAGGTAAAGTATGCACATCATGGATTCATGGACTGTGTAGGTCGAATGTACTAAACGTATTTAAATTGCCAAAATTGAAATTCAGTGTAATTTTGTAATGTCACTTAATTGTACTAACTGTTAGGCGTATTCAGAATTGGATAAGAATGTGTTTCAATTCCCTTTTTACAAAACACGTGCCTCCTTTTTTGTTCATTTTTAGCCTTGGAATATGAGCTGAACCATGTTTTACAAGAGCACGATACGACTTTAAAACAGCGTATCGTAATAATTAGAGAAATTGACGACATTGACAACAACTTGGATGATTTGCGAGCAGACGAATATGCGGATGTGACGTCAGGTAAGCCGCGCAACGTTATATACATAGAGCGTGACGTCACTCATTCCTTCAGTGCGACAGTAGGAAAGCGCTAGTGTAGTGTACACAATGGCCGCGCAAAAGAAACTGGAATTTTTAACAATAGGCTGCGAAAACTGAAACAAGAAACATTGTCTCAAAAGCTTGGTGAATTAAAGCAGGTGAAAAAAAAAAACAAATATGGATAAAGGCCTTCAACGTCTAACATAATGTATAGTGTCGATGTCATAGTATCTGTTTCTGTAATTGAAATTAGCGATATCAGAAAAAAAATTAGATGAATAGTTGTAAGTTAACACGTGTATATCAACGGGGACATAACTGTAAATATAATTATGTTTCTTTCATTGATACTATTTCAGGTATCGGATCGGTATATCCTACCGTTTCAGACCTCTTGGGCTCCGAGAGGTGTCCATGTAGGCAGAGACCGGATGCATCAAACATACTTAGACAGGTTGGGAAAGCACGTTTATGACGTAATCAAAAGAAGTCTGCTTGAAGGCTTCAAAGAAAAAGGTCACAATGACAAAAAAAAACATTCAAAACTGTTTGATGAAGTCTCAGAACATGTTCTATTTTATCAGCAGAGGTAACACAATTTCCGATTCCATTTATGTCCAAACGAAAGTCGATTTAAATATGGTGCCCGCTCGTGATGAGATAATGCCCGGAGGGGAACCTGGGGTCTTCCACCACCATCAAAGCTGGAATGGTGCCATATGACCTAAAAAGTGTCGGTGCGACGTTAAACCAAACCAAAAAAAAAAGGTACTTGTTATTAAGCGTACTGTGCCATTTGACTTATAGAAGACGTTTTTAAGGTGTTTTTAACCCTACACACAAAAGCCCAACAAAGTTGTCATGTACCTGTACTCATTGCGAATACTTCTGTCATGGAGTTCATTCAATGTTGCTTTGTGATAAGAACTGCGCTTGAGCCAGTGCTGGAGGTGCTACGGCTATTGCAAATTTCATTACCTCATATGAACAGACTTGATCTCTCTGAGTCAACCATTATTATTTAGTTGTTGCGATATATTCTACCAGAATTCATTTGTATCTGTGACAATTCATATTCTTTCAGATCACAGAATTTTCAGGGCATGAAAGAAACGTTACATGTCATGAAGTCTTACCTCCGCTCCACGTGTCATTCTGTTCTTGTTGTGCACGGGTGCACGGGCTGTGGAAATTCGTCTGTTCTCGCTAAAGCAGCTAAATAAACACACCGATGGCTTAGAGGGTATTCAGCTTTTGAACAACTATAATTATTATTTTGAGAGAGGATGAGAGAAAATAAAATTACCAAAAATCAAATATTGTATACAAAATGTGACTGTATAATCTAAAATTCTTAATAAATTTTAGACTCATTTAGATGCTTAACTATGAAAAGTCAGCGTACCGTAGTTTCTACAGATGAGTTTTACGGTAGAAAGTGTGTGCCTTTTGCTTTCCAAGTACTTCTCCTCTACAAATACTCGGACTTTATCATTTGTTTATGAGTAATAAGTATGATTGTGTTCATCATTTTGATAATCATAGGTATTCTTTATAATTCTTTCTACAGCCAAGATGTTGCGACTGTGGTACGATCTGTTGGCTCAACGAAAGAATCCACAAATATTCGGAACCTCTTGTACAATATTTGTCAACAACTGTCTCTGATATACAACGCAGAATCCAGCCAGGTACCAACGGTACGTAGAATTAAATACATCAATTCGATTTAAATTAAATCAATAGACAGCAATGTTTAAACTGACTGAAAGAGCTGTGTATTGTTAAAGGTATGTAAATAAAACACCAATGTGATAATTGGTAAAGTAAGCAAAAATTGATAATAGCTGGAATTTTAAAGCCATATTCCAATGTCTGTATACCAGAAGTGTGTTCCAAATAAAAATCCATGGTCAGTTGTCCATTCTACACGCTCTCTTTTCTTCTTCTATTATTGCATGCAATCAATTTAAATATATAATTATATGCAGATGTAAATAATATATTTAAGATGTTTTATTATTAAGCCAACAATATTCAACGGTTTCCTATTTCCAGGATTATGTTGGATTGATCAACGATTTCTCACAACGAATGAGTCCGGCTACCGAGCATAAACCGCTTTTAATAAACGCTTTGGACAGGTTGGAAAGTACGGCGTTCGGGAAACGTATTTTCCCAGTTTCTTCTTGCATAACAGGTCGCAAAGTTCAGATTTTCCAAATACGTTATAAAAACATGAATTTTCTACTAGCAGTCATATTTTGTTCCAGGAAAACTGGGGTTTCGAAAGGGTTTAAAGAAAGTTTAAAGCGTTGTATTTTAAAGAACGATGCATACAAATCAGTTAAAATACTTTATGTTGAAGCAAATTTACAAAAGTCTTGTAATAAATTACATGAATTCTATTATTATTTTTAATATTCTCTATCCAGATGATGACGATGGCCGGAAGTTGTCATGGTTACCGAAAACGTTGCCAGACAATGTTCATCTCATTATTTCAGCTCTCCATGATTAAAAGTTTGATTGTATGTCAAGCTTCAAGACGTTGCTAGGCGAAAATGCTGACGTAATTTTAGAACTTCCGGAACTCCTAGAGTCAGATACAATGATTATTCTCAATCACTGGTTCAATATATATAACCATACCCTTACGCAAAAACAGATTTATATTATATTCAACGTCATGAAGAAATGTCCAACTCCATTGTTCTAAAAACTTTTGTTCAATGGAGCTTCGAAGTGGGCCTCTTACACCGAAGTCCAGGAGTCAAAGTTACCCGATTCCGTGAAAAAAATGGCGGCAATAAAATTTGGGCAGTTGGAGATAAAATACGGAGAAGCACTTGTTCGTAGGACTATAGGTTACATAGCAGCATCACGGAATGGAGTGACGGACCACGAGATGTTAGATCTCCTTTCACTGGATGACGCGGTTATGGGTGAAATTGCGCAACATTACAACTTGGTTTGTAGACGTGTGCCAAGTTCATTATGGTATCGCATCCGAGAAGAGTTGGTACTATACATAAAGGAAGTGAAAGCGGACAACGTGGAAACGTTGCAATGGTCTCATTCCCATTTCTGCGAGGCAGCCAAAGAAAGGTACCTGATCCGGCGTGACAAGGCACCGTCATACCACAAAGTGATTTCCTTGGAACATGGGTTACCAAACCTAAACCCTACCCTGGAAATGACAAGGGTGTTTTGAGATACGCCTTCGAACAACCGCTCTACTGGGAACCGAAAGATGCAATCAACGACGGCTCTATGCGTGTTTACAATCTGCGAAAAATTAATGAACTCCCATATCATTTACTCTTGTCGAATTTAATGCAACAATACGAAACTGAAACAATGTGCAGTTTTGAATGGGTGCTAGCCAAACTGTGCGGAACCTCTCTCCGAAGTCTCGTGGACGAGTACCACATTTGCCTTGAAATGGAACCGTCCGACATTGACCTTAAATTAATGTCGGATACTCTTCAGCTTTCAGAAACAGCAATACAACGCGATCCACGGCAGTTTGCCGGTCAGGTGGTCGGGCGATTTCAAGGTATTGTGAACAGAGATATTCCCTCCACTCCTGGAGATCCACCGCGGTACCCGTTTATACATTCAATGGTTACGCAAGCAAAAAATACGTCGATACCAGCACTAGTTCCATCTATAGGGTGTCTAACAGAACCTGGAGGTATATTGTATGATCTTTTATCTGGTCACACGAAGCTTATAACCGCTGTTACAACGACCACAGACGCACAACGGGCCTTAACTGCATCAGAGGACAATACGTTAAAAGTTTGGGACTTAAAGAGTGGAAAAGTGACATCAACTATTGACGGCTTCGGGAAAAATGTGTCAAAACTCCGGACTGCATTAAACAACAAATATGTAATTTCTGTAGATGGTAGTGTCATAAAAGTGTGGTCACTTGCAGATAAGGAATGTTGTTTAGTTGTTGACCAGTACTTGGACCCACCTGTTCTAAGTGTAGCCGGAGAAGGAAAACTTGTAGCGTTCTTTCAAGGCGTGAATGCATGAAAACATGGGATCTAAGCGATCAGTTCAGACATGTATGTGAAACGAAAATTGAAGGCGAAAATGTGTTTAGTGATAATTCTGTCGTACTCGCTCCAAATTCTTACGGCGATTACGTATTTCTCGCATTTAGAGGAGCAAATTCGGCAATGATCCAGCATGCGCGAACTGGTAAAGTTCTCCACAAACTGAAATGTCATGAAGATTCCTCATCGATAGTTGCGTTGGCAATCACGCGCGACTACATGATCCTGGCATGTAGACAACACTTTCATCAGCTTGAAATGTTTGATGCAAAGAAAGGAAAGTATTTGCGAAGCATTCGCGGATGTACCCAAGATATTATCACAGAAATGCATATAAACCTTGTAGAATCTCATGCCATAGTCATATGTGCGTCTGAAACAAGTAATTCTTCAAATATAGCTACAAATGTATATGGAATCTTGAAACTGAAGATCACAAGCATCTCGCAAAGCATTATGGAGTTTCTACAGTAGGCGCATGCGCCGACTTCAGGTACTGTTTAACAGCACAAAAGGGAGATAACACCCTGAAGATCTGGAACATCAGTAAATACATCAATCAGCTGATGCCGATAATGAAAAGGTCTTTAGGTGTGGCTGGAATCCATCCGATGATAGATAATCTACGGTACGGGATTGCCAGACAGGTCAATCATGGTCCAGTTAGCATATGGAATGTTGCAAAAGCAAAATGTTTGGCAAGTGCCGTTCGAATAGAACGGGGTCTCTCTGAACTCTCTGATGTCGTTCTGATCAGAAACTGTCATGTAGTCATTCTGACTGAAAAGGGACTGAAAGATTCAAAGCCCGTGTTCAAAACTGTGTTGATTTACGATCTACGTGCGAAACGTTACGTGAAGAAGATCACACAATGTTTCATTGTTCCTTCCCCTGCCCATGAATACGTTCTTCTGGATGATGAAACTTTACTTGGCCCTGCGGAGACCAGAAATCACTTCATCATATGGAGTTTAGCTACAGGGAAGGAGTTGTTCCGTATAAGACCCAAGTTCAAGGAGTCCGACTTCAGAGGTGGTGTTTGGGAAACTGACCTTGAACATTCGCTACAACTCAGAGCAAGCACCGCAAAACTCACCCCCTGGGACAGAAGAACTGAAAGCAACACCACGAGACAGAAACGTCGAGAGAAAGCGCGGGAAGAAGAGAGAAAACATCTGGAAGAAATTCTAAAAGAGAAGCAAAATGGATTTGAACAGTCCATTATCAGCGGGGACTTAAATGTTATTGTAGCGTCGTTCTTCGCTCATCACTTATGCGTCTTTAACGTAGGTTCAAAATTGCACATGCAGACATTAGAGAGTGAAAGTTCAATGTTGTTTCTTCACGGCCTTGAACTATGATGGTAGCTGTCTTGTTCATGCAAACTATGACGAAACATCGAAAGTGAGTTATGTCACATTATGGGATACTGAAACAGGACAAGTAAAGAAGCGTCTTAAAAATGAAATTGATGTTCTGGCTATTGCGATAACAGATGATGGTTCCCGGGTTGTTTTTGGAAAAGCAAACAAAGAATTGCGCATTTGGGATCCAAATAGAAAGACCCCAGATGCTATGAAGAGGTTTAAAGGCTATGATAGTTTGGAATTTGGTGTTGGAAGTCAAATATTTACTCTCAACAATGGAAAACGTGCTGTCGTTTTTGCAGGCGATATTTCTGTTTGGGACTTGGAAAATGCCACTCTTCTGGCTGCTTTCACACCAGATACACGTATCGAGGTAGTGAATGTTGTAATGAGCGGTCAACTGATTACAATAGGCGTGCACGAATTTTCCGAACTGGTTGTTCTGAAAATAAGCGGGAAAGATGTTAAATCGATTGTTGATGTTGAATATGAAGATTTGTTCGGAGAAACAACTGGTGACACATCCGATGAAGAAGAAGATGATGAAGATGATGATATTTAATTAAGTTTGGAGCAATTACCTTAGGTCAATGAAAACGTAAAGTGTAGTAAAAAATTTATCAAAGAATGCAAAAAATGGATTTCCTTGTCGCCTATCTCCGGCATGGCGCTTAGTAGGTGCCATTGTAAACAGTCAGTTATTTAAACAAGAATAGAAAGAAAATTAAATATGGCGGACAAACGGATTACATAATTATGTGAAAGAGCTGATGTAGGACATGATGTTAATTCGATTGAACAAGGTTTTAGTATAGTTCCAGCCGCCGAAGTAATGATAACTTGATGGCAATAGTGTAGCATATTACAAACGGAAAAGAAAAGGTGCCTAAAAGGTTTTTTTTTAAAGATATACCATGTTCATGTTTCACTAAAATATTTTATCATGATATCGATTTGAATATATATTAAAATCTTCATCAGATTTATTTCCCTTTGACAGTACATGTTGAGCCGCAAACACAATGAAATGGCATATTCAGTAACAGTAATTTGTTAAAAAGCCAGTGTGAGTTTTGGTAATTTTAAACCCAATATATTGTACAGTGTATTCACACTAACATGTTTATTCTATATTCACAAAAATATTGTGAAATAATTGTTAAAATTTGGGCATAATATATCTTTAAAGAAACTTAATTACAGTTTGCAATTCAGTTGAACATGCATTTGTTAACTTTACATTACTGGATATATTTGCAGCCAATGGTAGCTTATAAAATTATGTATTTGTAAATTATTCGCTTATTTTTTCCTGTATAATTTTCTGTCAACTTTAGGAATGATACATATTCTAATATTTGAACTGTTTATATTTTGAAGTTTCCTGTGATACATTCATGTGCAATTTTTGTCTGAAACGTATTTCACGTGTCCATTGAATTCGTCAAACATTTATATAGATAGATATTTTCAAAATAGATGTTTTTACACTGTTATATAAAATGACATTTTGAATGTTTTTAAAGGTGCTTTAGTACTTACCTTTTTTAATACTAAACATGCATGTGAATCAGTTTACAAAATATTTGATAAGTAGTTTAATATTTACATACCTTTTATGTCTCAAATAAATGAGATATTTTGTTGTTGCAGCTGTTGTTTAAGAGTGTATGTAACTTGTATGTACCTTTGTGATATTCTAAAGTCGATTTATATGTTGTTGAGATATTGTTTCGTTGTTTTTCCGATATTTTTGTATTTATTGACGTTATATTTTTTCAGCATTTATACTTGATCTTTATTGCGATAATAATAATGAAAACATTAGTACGTTGTTGTATGTGATTGGCTGCCACTATGATATTGTCTACGTATTCTAACAGTGATAACTACTGTAGATTGGGTAAAGTTTTATTTTCGTGAACAATGTCACTCGCGAATTCCAAATATTGCTGAATAGTAGTCTGTATCGTGTCCTAAAACACAAACACCGTTCGCGAATTCTTACCACCGCGAATAATGCCACTCGCGAGTTCCAAATATTGGTGAATAGTAATCTGTATCGTGTCCTTAAACACAAACACCGTTCGCATATTCTTACCACCGCGAAAAATGCCACTCGCGAATTGCAAATATTGGTGAATAGTATCTGCATCATTTTCTAAAACACAAACACCGTTCACAAATTCTTACCACCGCGAATACTGCCACTCGGGAATTACAAATATTGGTGAATAGTAACTGCATCGTGTCCCAAAACACAAACACCGTTCGCAAATTCTTAACAGCGCGAAAAAGTGTGTTAACCACAAAATTCCCAAAATAAAGCCTTCGCGAAAGTTACCAAATCTACAGTATTACTATAATGGTATTGCTTTTCGCTGGTAAAGTTTGGTAAGTTTATAATTCTATGTAGTTTGATTTTGAAATGATATACTTTGAGATAGTGGACTCTTTAGTGACAATCGGTCCGAAGGATGCCGAAATAACAGGCAAGAGTACGAAATAGCACGGAAATTGCTGATCGTCATTACGACTGAATATTTATTTAAGTGGTTCTGCTGTGGATATACTGAAAAGAAAATGTTTTCACGTCAAAGTATACAACATTTGAAATGATGGTTTTACTTAGATTTCAAATCATGAACTACGGCTCTTGTTTTACATACAATTTAGTTTGTGTACGTTTAGGAACATTTTCGCACAAGAAAATGTTTGATGTTACTTAAGAAATAATATATCTCATCCAGTGATTTGTCGATGAATAAATCATCGCAGCCCTTGTGATATAATAATACGCATCTGAACGACACAATAATGATTTATTCAAGACCAGATCACTAAATGAGATATATTATTTCGATATTAAAACGTTACCAATGATTTTAAAGTGCATCCTTAATGACATTCATTAAATATTTGCCCGTTTTCTTTTCCAGCGCGCCGCTATGCCGTTTGACGCCATCACGTAATAATTGTGACGTCAGAACAGTGATTTGTTGTATACTAATTCACCGTTTTCTGCCTTCTTTGTTTAATAGGAAAATGAATCGGATTGTGTTAGAATTTTACATAACTCGCAATATACAATTTTTACGCTATCATTTTAAAACCTACATGCTTCCTTCTATCAATTTTGCAATGATGATTTTCTTTACAAACAGTTTTTATCTTTTCTAACTCAGTTTTATTGCAATGTGCCTATCAGTATTTATTTGCTTTTTAGTCTATGCTCAATAAAAACATTATTCTTTCACTGTTGTTATTGTATGAATTCCCACAAACTTACGAAAAGGCAGAGAGTCCCACCCAAAGGTGATTTATGATCGGTCTAAATCAACTCAATTTAGTACAACGTTTGATGTCAAGATCCCAATTTTTATAGGACAGGCTTACCAATGCGTTCAATATTAGAACTTATTAAATACAATCATATTTTCGATCTCCGTCTACTTTGAAATAGAACCAGAAACGTCATATATTTCAGTATTGATGCTGTAATTTCATATCATGTTCGTGACGTCATTCAACTGTGACATGATTCTAATGCTCTCGCCTGATATGGATTTCCCCGACAGCGTATATCCCGTATCCTGTCACCAACAAGCAGTGTAACTAATAGTCTACGCATTCAAACGGTGATAACTACTGTAGATCGGGTAAAAATCACAAAGGTTTTATTTTCGTGAACAATGCCACTCTCGAATTCCAAATATTTGTGAGAAGTAATCTGTACTGTGTCCTAAAACACAAACACCGTTCGCAAATTTTTACCACCGCGAATAATGCCACTCGCAAGTTCCAAATATTGGTAAATAATATCTGCTTCGTGTCCTACAACACAAACACCGTTCGCAAATTCATACCGCCGCAAATAATGCCACTCGCGAATTCCAAATATTGGTGAGTAGTAATCTGTATCGTGTCCTAAAACACAAACACCGTTCGCAAATTCTTACCACCGCGAATAATGCCACTCGCAAGTTCCAAATATTGGTGAATAATATCTGCATCGTGTCCTACAACACAAACACCGTTCGCAAATTCTTACCACCGCGAATAATGCCACTCGCGAATTCCAAATATTAGTGAATAGTAACTGCATTGTATTCATTCCAAAACACAAACATAGTTCGCAAATTCTTACCAGCGCGAATAATGCCACGTGCGAATTCCAAATATTGCTGAATAGTAACTGCATCGTGTCCCAAAACACAAACATCGTTCGCGAATACTTAACAGGGCGAATAAGAGTGTTAACCACAAATTTCCCAAATAAAGCCTTCGCGAAAGTTACCAAATCTACTGTATTACTATGGCTTGGCTTCTCACTGTTAAATGTTGGTAATTTTATAATTCTATGTAGTTTCGATTTTGAAATAATATACTTTAAGATAGTGGACCCTTAGTGACAATCGGTAACAATCGGTCCGAAGGATGTCGAAATAACAGACGAGAGTACGAAATAGCACGGCAATTACCGATCGTCATTACGATTGAGTATTCATTTACGCGGTTCTGTTGTGGATATACTGAAAAGTCAAATTATACAACATTTTAAATGATGATTTTACCTACATTTCAAATTTAACAATGGCAAATATAATCTTTAGCTCTTTGTTTTACTAACATCTTAGTTTGTGTACAAGAAAATGTTTGATGTTACTTTTACATAACTCGCAATATACAATTTTTACGCCATCGTTTCAAAATCTACTTGCTTCCTTCTATCAGTTTTGCAATGGTAATTTTCTTTACAAACAGTTTTCGTCTTTTCTAACTCATTATTATTGCAATGTGCCTATCAGTATTTATTTGCTTTCTAGTTTATGCTCAATAAAAAACATTATTCTTTTACTGTTGTTATTGTATGAATTCCCACCAACTTACGGAAGGGCAGAGTCCCACTCAAAAGGTGAGTTATGACAGGTCTTAATCAACTCAATTTAGTACAACGTTTGGTGTCAACATCCCAATATATATAGGAAATGCTTACCAATGCGTTCAATGTTAGAACTTTTTACATACATATATTCGATCTCCGTCTACTTGCAATAGGACCGGAGACGTAATATATTTCAGTATTGATTCTCTAATTTCATATCAAGTCTGTGACGTCATTTGTGACATGATTCTAATGTTCATTAACCGCGGCATTTCCAATTCAACTCGGGCTAAACAACAAATTTGTATCGTTTATATAAAAATGATTAATGAAATTATTAGATCTGGATCGATAAATATGCACGAGCTCTGTAGCGGAAATATTGCACGACTTTATGAGCGCAGAATAATTCTCTTAAAGAACAAGTGGATACTTCTTGATGCAAATCTAATAATCTTTTGATTACATACACATCTACACAGATAAATATTATATAACTTATATAAAATTGTTGTTAAGCCTGAATTAAATTGAAAAGAACATTTTAACCCGACAACAAAAGTTAAATGAAAACTAACGTCACAAAAGGCACCACGCACTCGATATGAAACTTTTACGTCAATATGGAAAAAATTAATATGACTAACAATGTAATGCAAGGGTATGACAGACCAATTTAAACAGTACAGCGTAACTAGATTCAAAATAGAAGTATGTATTAAAAGAGTCACCATACCAGTCAACTGCCATGGATTCTACTATGACTTGCTTACAATGGGCACAAAAGCCAAATAATGACTGCAAACTCATCTGAAATAAAGATTTTTTATTTTCCAAGTCAGGCTAAAGTAGTGCTCATTAAATTAATATGATGAAAACGAAAGAAAAACGAGTGTGCAGATTCTCGTTTTGAGTCTCATTTACTAATAAATTCAGTAAGAAGATCCTTTGGTAGCATAATAAGCAATAGATAGCAGATCCGACTGGAGTCTGTTCATCACAGGTAATGGAAAATCAACGACACTCACACTCCCTAGCACCTGCTAAGCCTAATTCAATTACGTAGACATTGAACGGACTCCATGATCTCAATGGATCAGAAAATATAACAACACTAAATTGAATACGGGGGAAAGTCATTTCAGCACCTATGGTCCCAAAATCTATCATCACGTTAGAGAAAATGAAACATGAGTCCAAAACTAAAATAGACCAAACAGGTCATCCAGCCATGAATGGAAGTGTGTGTCTTGTATCTAGGCCTAGACCTTTTTTCTGACTAGGATAGGCGATGGAATTTGGGGACTTACTCCTGCATAAATAAAATTCACTTTTGATATAAATATTGTATTACTTTGACTTCATTGCAAGCATACTTTGGATAATTTATTGTGTTACTGAAGCATATCCAATTCAAAAATTTTATACTTTGCCCCAACGATAACTTGATATTTACAAACATGACTATAAATAGATTAAAATGGAACATAGGGAATTCAACATTTTTCTAACATGTTAAAGTCTAAATATTTCTAGTTTCAGCACCGATTACAAATTAGCACAGAGGTAAAGCGTACATGTTAAACAGATCTTTTGCCGTGTGGGTTCGAAACTCAACATCGACATTTAATTTTTATTCAATTGATGCATTAAAAATTTGGATTCCTTCATGTGCTCTGTGACAACACGACATGAAATCATATCAAAGATTATATTAATTACATGCATACACATATAAGCGAGCAACGAACATAATATTGTGTTACATAGAGACATATATGCAAATACAAACCATGAAAGAAAGAAACGAGAATATAGAAACAAAAATGAAAACAAATAGGAAAAACAATAAAAAAATCTGGAAATAAAATCCTCATGAAGATTCGAACTCACAAAACAATTATAATTAGCTTACATGCATTTACCGAACAGAGCTATGTAGGACCACGTTCGTAACAGATCGCATATGTAACAGATATCAAGCACATTTGTAACATTTTTTGAGACAAATGTGATCGATGCCAATTTTTGATGTGACATCTGATCACATTTGTCAACTGTCATTTTCAATCGAAAAAATGAACAAAAAAGTGCATATTTACATCTGAAACACATTTGTAACATGTTTTAGCTCACATGTACGAAGTGGCAAAGTAAGCTTTTGTGATCATCCTTTGTACGTCGTCCGTCGTCCGGCCGTTCGTCCGTTCACATTTTTCTTACGAATACGATAGATACAACATTTATTATTTGATTTTGACAAAACTTGCACAGAACTTGTATATATCTATGATATCCCGGTTCCTTTCAAAAACCAGCAATATCACCTTAGAGTTATGACCCCAGAGATGGCAATAATTACTGATTTTAGCCTTGTGAACGCGATAGAGAACACATTTTTTGTTTATTTTGACTAAACTTGCACACAACTTATATACCTATAAGATTTCGGTTCCTTTCAAAAACAACCGTATTGCACCAATCGACTTGGAGTTACGGCCCCTGAATTGGCAAAGAATGCTAACGTTAGCATTGTGAACATGACATAGATCACATGTCAGGTTAATATCTTGGTACTGGTTTGCTATCTGGCAATGAATCTTGGCAAGAATACCGTTATCATGACTGGTCTATTCATAGTAGCATATTACTACATGTACATGCCACTTATAAGTTTCCCATATCGGTTTTGGTTTGTAAGACTTCATTTTTATTAATGCATGAATATATGAATATGTATGATTAATGGGGAAGATCACACCGCATGTACTCCCTGTTCAACTTTTATAATCGGCAAATCGCTGGTTGTATCGCGTTAACAACAAATAAAATGCACTGAAGTCAATATCAGGGCAGTCTCAACTGACATAGAAAGTCTTGTAAAAGCTTGTTTCCGTAGAATACCGGTTATAAATACATTTATGTATGTATACTTTTAAATAGTGACTAGCTTGACTATTCGAAGACTGCTCATGGCTATTGTTCTTAACCAGATGTCGTCGGGGTACGCGAGTTCGCTGCAAGATAGGTTTTTCGTTTTCGTTTTGTTTATCTTAGTCAATTCGCATTGCTTTTAACATAAAAAACCAACAAAAAATCTTATACTGACGACAATTGAAATATGTCCCATTTGAAACCCTGACGTGAACTTTGTTGGATTATATTTACTAAGAGAGTTTTCTTGTCGGGCCTGGTGTCTGCATTCGTATGGAAACACTCTTTTTTGTATCTCTATAGGAGCGACACGAGTAACTCCATCGGTGAAGGTGGTGCAGTGGATAGTTTTGCAGATTACGAAACCGGCGGAGCGGGTTGAATTCCCAGTCAGGGCCGGAATTTCCAGATAAATTGTGTCTCTCATCCACCCGGTTAAGACTTTACGCGTACCTGTTCATTTTACCAGACCCGTTAACGAACGTATGAGTGTAAACTCGTATATGAGCCAGTGTATAATTTCAACTGAAATTAATGGGAAAAACTAACTATCGACTAGAGTGTCGAAGGACACACGTTCGAGACCGGCTGAAAACTCCTCGTATCTTGCGATTTTCGCCTGTCGGTGCGGTTTCAAGCTGGGAAGTTGTCTGTTACTAATATAAAGATACTGTTAAACTGATTTTAATATTTTTGACATTTTTATCATCGTTATCATCATCATCATCTTGAACTGGTCCGTTGTAGGATCATTGGTAAGATTAACTGCCCTAAACTGTATTACCTAAATACTGTTGAAAACAGGCGCTCTGAATCCAACAATTAAACATAATATTCATCAAAACCATTCTACAGGGTGCCAAAATTTGAGACGCGTGCAGTAATAGCTGTAATATGATCTCTACAGATTTTCAATAAATGTTGGTTATTTGTACCAAAGTATTTGGAAATCTGACTAAAACTAGTTATGATCCGGACACAAAGGTATTTATTACAACAAAATAACAAAACAAATCAAAGTTCAAAGCTGGATATAGCAACATGGATCATGATCGCAACAAAAGATAATAGGTAAGGGTAGATTTCTCGGAAGCACAGAGCACAAAACCTTCTATCCATGCTTATCATTTGTACCAAATAATTTGAAAATATGACTACGCATGGGCAAGTTATACCAAGGACAAGAACCTATATATAACTGCACGAACGCACAAACTCCACTATTTCACGGCGGGATTATAATAAAAGAAGGCCTATTACCTTATAAACGGGCTCAGTGAGGTGAAGGTAATTAAAAACTTAGGTGTATTTTCTTAAAATCTCATAGACATAAGTTTGCAGAATGCACAAGGTCGGGCCCTCCTAGACTTAAGGCCTACGACTCTGTCCATGACAAATTGTATATAATATTTTCCCAGGACATAGAAACTTCCTGTTTGTCACCCAACTTAAAACAGCTCTGGATAACGAAAGATAACTACAAATTGACAGACTGATCTGGGCCCACACTGGTTGCAAAGCCCCGAAGATTCTCGAAGGCCCATTCTCTCATAACGAGGCTCAAATAGTTTTATGACATTATTGACGTCAACGACGACGACGATGGTGCTTATGGCAGTCATTTAATAATGTTGCGATGACAACCAACTTATTGAACATTTTCAGTATAAAACTCAACATGATATATATGTGCTTCTCATGTCAACCCTCATGTTGGACAAACACATTCGTAACACATTTTACCTGTTGCGAATGCGATCGCGTACGTACGAAAGAAATCTGTTACAAATGCGATCTGTTACGAATGTGGTCCTACAGGGCTATGTTGCAGAATACAAACAGGATAGTTAAAATGAAATAAATAGTAATATTTAATTGTCAAGTAATGTGCCAGTATTTTGATTTGTTATTTCATCAGCTATCATAAAATGAACTCGTCCTCGCGTTTCGGCGGGAATCACTTTATCAGTCGGGATAAGTACATTCATTCTGTATACAGTTTAATACATGCAGTAAATAAACAAGCTGAATAATACTCATTTTCATGTATGCCTCGCTTTGCATTTAACTTTCCTTATTTCAAATGAAACTAGAATGAAGACACGAGAATTCATGTACTTTTACGACTCTATGTTGAAAAAATGTTTTTACTCATAACCCCCTGAGCGGAAGTACACGGATCAGTGCGACAGTATGAAAGCGTTACCGTAGTGTACACAATGGGGGGTTTAGAGCCATCGCAATGGTCTATGGAGTGGTAACACAGTTTGACTACGAAACCAGGGATCGTGACTTCGAGCCCCGGCTTCTGCAACTAAAAATTACTAACATTGGGATAAGAGTCCCGTGTATGGGTGCTTTTCACCTGACACACTCAAGAACCAGGGAAGTTTCTGGAATTAGAGCGTCTTCTGTATCTTGCACTACCCTCCCACTAAGTTTTCTAACAGCCTTCTGGAGGAGTCGACCATATGGGTTACCTGTAGCGACTATCAATAAACTTATACACAAACATTCACTATGCGGGACTTGTTTCATGTGACACTCGAGTGATCAATCTAGGACCGTCATAATTATCTTGTTGAAGTATAGAATTATCTCGAGCGCTTGACATATTATGTCGAGCAAGCGAAATTTTATTTCGATCTTATGACATTTTATCTCTAGTGTTCGACCTCTTATTGTGAGCGCGCGACATCTTATCTCGAGCGCACAATATTTTATTTCGATAGCACGCCATCTTATCTCCAGCGTTCGACATGTTATCCCGAGCACACGAACTCTTGTTTTGATCCGACGACATCTTATATCCAGCGCTCAAAATTATGTAATTCAAAACATATTTTTCCTGAACATACCACCGCCCAAGTAAAAAGTGTTCACATCTTTTATCGCCTCATACTCGCAGATTTGTCAGAAACTTTTTAGAAAACCATATATTGTTTTCAAAATGGCTTTTTTTCCAAAAGCATGCAGATACGACAGCAGATTTTTTAACATTAACTTGGCATTTGTCCTTATACTAGGGAGTTTTGATAAAATGACAAGAACAACATGCGCATGTCCATCTCATCGCGAAATTGTTGGAGGAGTATACTACTGAAGGAATATATTGTTAACTCCAATTTACTTCAAGATGATCATAATTAAAAAAATGTTATCTCCAATTAACTCCAAAATGGCCATAATTTAAAAAAATGAATTGGACAACTGTGAACAATATACACATGTCAACTCAATGATGATGTATATGAAAATGAAATTCCATTTGAATGTAATGAAGCTGCAGTACTTAAGACAGTGTTACGATTCATTCCGAGCAGTTCCAGATAGGGTGGTGTGTGTCGGGGGTGGGGGAGTCTCCCAAGCCTACATTTTCTACGTTGTGTATGTTTAATTAAAAGCTAAAGGCATACAAACACTTCTGCTCGTTTCGCTCTCACATCACAGGTAATTATTATTGATACTACGAGGTGCAATAATTCAAGACAAAGTGAAAATTTTCTGTCCGTTTCACCAGCAGATGATCCTTTACAACCATTAAGGTGAAATTTGATAGCACAATACAGTCGATACAACACTGATACAAAAATGGAGGTATTCGTATGTCAATTTAAGGCTTAAGAAAGAAACAAAAAATATTTTTGTGCAAATGGAATAACATTACAACTACCTCAGGTAATAACCAGGCAAAAAGCAAAATATTCGGCTCACGTAAGATAATCGTTATTCAGAGGGATGGATATATCTATGGAAATGAAAGCTAAGAACCCGCTTCGGTCGCATGTAAGTCTTTATTTTAGTGTTATTTTAATATACAACAGAGAGTCACTTTTAACATCTCCACATATATCACACAAAAATAAACATTAGAAGTCTCAGAAGGTCAAGCCCCCTTACTCAAACTCATGGATCCGCCGACGGACGGGCATATAGACGGTCAGTTCAAGTACTATATAACACCCGGAACAACGAAAAGATGGACATGAAAATAATAACATAAGTCATGGGAACTAATCTAACACCAAGATACATAATACATTGAGAGTATTATCCCTTGCATTTATGGGTAGAGTCCAATACAGATTAGGTTAATAATAAGAACATGCTATTTATAGGTGTGTTTTAGGAAAAAAGTAAATCTATGACAAAAGATTTGACAGGTTTTTATCCTTCAGAGATATATTTAGAAAAATTTAAATCTTTAATATTTCGGTCACGGCAATAACATTAGTATCACCAGATTATTCATTTGGATTTTGGAATTATAAAATTAAGACAGTTGAACAAACATATAATACAAAATAATTGATTAAACAAACAAGTCTGAAACAGGATCAGACAAGTAAAATTTCAAAATGGCAGTGTCAGGACGTAAGTAATCAGATTTTAGTGGTTCAGTGTCTAAAGGTTCCGCTGAGGACTTTGACCATAAATGTGAACCATGTTTGTCGATTGGTCAGCAAATAAAAGCTCATGGATTTTGTGTGGACTGTCAAGAATACCTGTGTAAGAATTGCTTTGCTTACCATCAACAAATCAAAGCCACGAAAAATCATCAACTTCTCGACAAAGGGAGCATGGGCAAACACACCATACAAAGGAAGGATTCAGTGATGTGTACTGAAAAGTGTTCTAGCCATGAAAATAAAACAATCGAATATTTCTGTACTAAGCACGACTCACTTGGCTGCACAGTTTGTATTACCCAGAACCACAGAGCATGTAAAATTGATTATATACCTGACAAATGTGCAGGTATTGGGGACACTGAAGAATACAGGGAGACGATGAGGAAACTTGAACAGAAAATGAAAGAGCTTGATGAAATAACGAAAAGGGCAAATGTCGAAGACAAGGAGATAAGTACTTGTCATGACAAAGCATTACAAGAAATTGTCAAGTTTCGGAAAGAAATAAATGACCACTTAGATCAACTGCAAAGGAAAATTCAAGCAGATATTGACAAGAAGAAGTCAGCAGACAAACAAAAGTACAGGAAGTCATCAAAATATGTTACAACATTTCTACAGATATAAGCAAACTTAAGTCCTATCTACAAGACATCAAAGCTTCTCAACAGCACGAAAAACTTTACATCAACATTAAACAAGCTCAGTCTAAACTAAAGTCAGATGAAGTTCAAAAAGCAGAAGAATCCTTGGCTCAGACATACACACAATATAGATTTGTACGCAGCAAAGATTTAGAGAATGCGATATCAAAGCAGGAAATATTTGGGAAGCTGAGTGACCCCACCAACGTGGTTACTTCAAAAGAGAAGAAAACAATGGACAAATTAAAGTATAAAGATGATATAAATGTACGCACAAAATCAGATAAGAATGATTGTGATATTACAGGATGTGCAGTCTTGTCCTCTGACAAAATTGTGCTGGTTGATGAGGATAACTGTAAACTGAAAGTTATGGACAGGCAAAGTAAAGTCGTAATAGAGGAGAAGTCATTTGATTCCAAACCAAGAGACATTACCGTACTACCTCAAGATCAGATTGCTGTAACAATGCCAGAGTGTGAAGAAATCTATATAATGTCAACAGCTGGTAAATTGTCAGTTGTCTGCAAGATTCCAGATACAGGAACATGTAGAGGTATAACGTACCACCAAGATCATCTCTATGTGGTTTGCTGGGATCCTCACTGTGTGCGTATTTTAGACATACAATATAATGTTCAGAACACAATTTCCCTCAATCGTAAGGTATTTGACAGCCCTAACTCTATTGTGTTCAATGAGGATTCTAGGCTTATCTATATAAATAACTATTGGACAGATAATGTAGCCAGCATAACGTTACAAGGTGATGTATCTGCCGTATACAAGAATAAGGATGTTAGGAAACCACATGGAATGCTGATGTTAGAAGATGGCTCATTGCTGGTTTGCTGCATGAACTCTGGTATCATACATCTTATCTCGGGAGACTGGAAGCAAGGTCATACAATGATTGAAGGTCTGTCGTACCCACGGTCTATATGTTACAATCGTCTTCAACAAGAAGTCTATATTGTTTCTCAGAAT
>NW_026463203.1:0-66152 GCF_021730395.1 Mercenaria mercenaria | reverse complement strand
CATCTGCAGTAAAAAAGTAAAACATTTCAGACGGTTTGTAATATTTATATCTTCTAAAAATCTTATCAAGAAAAAGCATCTAAATCTACTGTAGGTATTTCCTTTTCTTTGGGTCTTGTCTCAACAATTTCAGGAAATTCTTCTGATTCTTTAGTTATTCCCATCTTTTCTCTTCCGTAATCTTCTAATCTTTTAAGTTCATCTGGGGGGAACCCGTCGACTGGTTCATCTCCCCAATTATTGGTGTATAGGGAGCCGGTTTTTAAAAACTTGTTGCTTTTTGGGATTCATCTTGCATTCCTTTAGTTAATTCAGTAATACCTTGTGTCAAATCTTCTGATATACTTTTTGGAAGTAACGCTAATTGTTGTTTTATTCCAGGTAATGCTTTTAACTGACTTAAAAATTGTTCTTTTTGACTTTCTATTTTTTCAGTAATGGGCTTATAAATTTCAGTATACATATCCCGTTTTGGGTAGCTTTTTTTATTTTTTCTCTCATTATTTCTTCTCTAAGATTTCTCATCTTTTGCCCAACTAATTTTTTTCTTATTATCATTTCATTAGTTTTGATTGCTTTATATAATAATGTAAGAAAATGTAAAATAATGTAAAATAATGTAAGATAATGTAAAATAATGTAATATAAAGTTTTAAAACTTTAGTTTTTAATTATATAAAGGGAAAAATTCCAAATTATGATAAAAAAAAATGATAAATCCGATAATTTTAAAAACAATTTTCTCATTTTATTGCCAGAATTCATTTTTTAGAATTTTAAAATATGTGGATCGCAATCTGGAAAAACAAATACTTTAATGAATATACTCGAAAACCCTTATATATTATGATAAATTATATTGAGCTAAAAATTAGAAAAAATCTAAATATCAAGATTTAATAAACAACTTAAGTCAAATTGCAAAAAGATTAAATTAGACCCAAAATTGAAATACTTAAATTTTTCAGCTGATCCCGACCAAATTGAACCTGTGAGAATTTTGGGAATCAGAAAAACAAAAAGTAGTAATATTTGATGATTTTGTATGTGAAGATAAAAAAGTTCAAAATGAAATAACAAAATACTTTATTAAAGGACGTCACAAAAAACTGTTGTTTATTTATTTAAGTCAGTCTTATATAAAACACCAAAAGATATTCGAATTAACTGTTCACATTATATTTTATTTGAAAGTCCAGGTAAATGGAAATAATAGGATTTGTGATGAACAAAAATTAGATCGTGATACTTTTGCTAATGAACAAATCAAAATATGATTTCTTATATATTGACAAACCAAGGAAATTTTTAAAAAAAAACTTTACTGGTTTAATATATAATAATTATATAATGGAGTTTTTAATGATGTAAAACAAATAAGTGAACCAGACAGTTAAGTAAGTTAAATTTGTATTGATTTTTAAATGATTATGCTACTAAAAAACAATTCAAAAAGGGTTAAAAAGGAAAAAGGAATGTATCTTCATAGAAATAAGGAACTTGATAACACAATGAATTTGAGCATTAGATATGGGAGGTAATGAAATAATCAACCTAGGAAATCCAGATAAACCAACGATTTCAGTTCCAAGCGGTTTTGTGTATAAAAAAATTCAAAGTGTAAGTGACTATAAACTTGAAGACATCAAAAGTATAAAACAAACACTAGAAGTGAAGTAAAGAATATTGAAGAATTAACAAAAGATTTTAAAAAGAATTCATTATTAATTAATCAATTACAAAGGGAAATTGAAAAAAATGAAAGCTATGATGATTCTATTAAAGAACTTGAAGAGAAATCTGATTTGACAGATGACAACATAAAAGAAGTATTTCGAGTCAATTTAAACATTTTATACCTCAAGTTTTAAGAATTAAAAGATAGTATGATTAACATGAAGAACTAAAAGACAAGATTATTGAAGCTGAAAAAAAGTTACAAAATATGTATCAGTTAGAATCAAACAGAAATAAATAAACTAAATACTGAAATGACAAAAGGGAAACAAGATTTACTCGATAAAATTTTCAAATAAATTTGCAGAATTTTAAATCTGAATTGGAAAAGGCAGCTTCACAAAGAGGTGATGATCAGAACAGCTTTAGATAACTAAAAAAGAAATTAATTCTAAAATAGATGACTTTAAAAAACAAATTCGAAATTGGATTAGTATTGTTGACAACCGTCACAATTTAAAATATGCAGAATTAAGTAATATTACAAAAAATTACAAGAAGATATTAATGAATTTAATGATAAGTTTAAAACATAAAAATGAACTGGACTTTGTAGTTTAAAAATCAGTTAAACAAGACAGGGAAACAATTAAGATAATTAATGATAAAATTAAGATAATTAATGATAAAATTAAAAAAAAATAACAAATGATTTGGACTCTGTAGTTGAAACATCAGCTAAAAAAAGGAGAATCAATCACTGCTAATACCCAAGTAATTACTGTAATTTCTAAAGCAATAACCGTTTTAAAGTCGGAGAAATTACCACTAATGCTGAAGAAATTACAAAAAAAAAATGTTTTTTAAAACAAGAAAACACAATTAGCTAGAACAAAGGTGTTGTTGACAAATTTTTCTGCTTCTTGAAGTTGCTACAACAAACGAGTTGATTTATTTAGCTGAATAATTCTTAAATAAAAAGAAAGACAAAAAAATAAAAGAAGATTGGAAAAAGAAATAGAAAAAATTTAAAACAAAGAAGTGTTTCTCTTTGAATACTATAATAAAAGTTTTTATGATTACGTTTAAAAATGAAAAAGTATTTTAACCGTCATGGTGCCTGGATATATTCAACATATGAGATCTGGG
The DNA here is from genome assembly GCF_021730395.1 of Mercenaria mercenaria. NCBI lineage: Eukaryota > Metazoa > Mollusca > Bivalvia > Venerida > Veneridae > Mercenaria > Mercenaria mercenaria. Next base: position 63,326 of record NW_026463203.1, on the reverse strand, counting down.
CGGTCTGGGCTATTTAAATATATTTCAATTAAGACCTGGAATTATCGTAGATTATAAAGATTTTATAACCACAAACCAAGAATATAAAATAGATGTACTAGATGTGACTTTGAGTGTGTGTTTATAGCTAGAAAAAAATGGGAATTTATATAATAGATTTAATAATTTTATTAACGGGGGCCAGGCCCATAGGTGGACCGGATAAACCGATTAAAAGTCCAATATCACATTTATATTTAGGTGGTGGGAAAGATAGGTTTCGGGATGGTATTGATGATCTATTTTTTGGTAAATTTAGCAGTTAAAATAATAAATATAGCAGCTGAGGCAGCTGAGGACTTTGACAACTGATCAGTTAATATCTATGTATAAGAAAAAAATTAAAATTTATTTAAACCCAAAGGAACAATGTTTGATATTCACCCCTATGAGGATTCAACATCTACAGAAGTAACATTTCATTTTGAGGGACAGTTACATTAGATTCTTTCTATCGGATGAATCTATAAACCCGGGCGGACGTGCCGATTTTAAGCAAACTTTTGGATTAAAGGTTTTTAATTAAAAGTTTAAATTAAAGTTTTAATTAAAGTTTTAATTACATGGTACCCTAATAATATACTTACTAATTGAAAATAAGATCAATATCTTACATTTTATAATAAATTAATTGCCCAAATTTTTGCCAAAGATTCGGCCAAAGATTGGCCAAAGTAAAAGCAATGGACAGGGTTTTCTGCCAACTTGGAGAAAAAAATGGCGGCTTTTGGTGGTTGAATTTGTGGTTTCCCACATAGCCATTTTCAGAAAATACAACGTAAATTCCAATATAACATTTTCAGAAAATATGTCAGCTATTTATAACCAGGTTTTCTGAAAATATGAGAAAATGAAAGTAAAGTTAAAACCTGTGGGTTTTTAATTGTCCGGCATTGGATTTTTTAGAATAGGGTCAAGGGGTCAGGGGGGGTCAGATTGACTCAAAATCGGTATTTCTAATACTACTCGTAGTAATCCGTATCGATTCGTACCTGAGCCGTACCGTAACGTAGTAACCCGTATCAATCCGTACCAATCCGTACGGCTCAGGTACGGATCGATACGGATTACTACGTTTCTGTCCGTAGCTAAACGTAGCTATCCGCGCCGTATGTGTGACTGTGGTATAAATTAAATATACACCCACCGTCAGACTAGTTCTATCCGCACCGTACCTCAACGCACGGACATATCCGTATGTGTGACTGTAGCTTAAGATTTAAATATTCATACCGATAAACTTGTCTTTTTTTTTGTATTTCCGTTTACTTCTTTTGTCCGATCCAGGGCCGTAGGAACAGGGGTTGGGGGCAGCTCCCCCCCACCCACCCCCCCCCCAAATTAATAATTTGACCGACTATGGTAATTATCTTAGCATTTTTTTTAACAGCGAATCAATTTTAGCTGATTTTCATAATGCCCCCCGCCCCCTCCACCCACCAAATCTGAAAATGAAATCTGAAAATGCTTCCTACGGTCCTGCGACCACGACTTATGCTAGTCTTGCTGCATGATGATGCTTACTTTAACTATATAAGTTATGAATATCTTTGATATAAATATCTTGGCTATAAGTATATAAGTTAATAAAGGAATTTATGTCTTATGTAACAGTTAAAAATGAAAACTAAACTATTGAACGATCATTTTATTCCCAGTACTGTAGTAAATTTAAATACAATGCACATTGGCAATTTAAACTTGTGATGATACCAACCTTTTCGTCTATTTAGTATTTTTTTTGCAAAAAAAATTCACAAGATACGTTGGGTAGGCCAATTTTTACGCAGCGAATCACATACAGTTTCAGTTCAACAGAACTGAGACTATCACCCTGGTACCAGAAGTGCGTCTCCATGTTACAAAAGATAGGCTGGAGGACGGAATGTTCATTGATCATTTTCGTGGACATATATCCTTTCCGCAGCCTTAACGTACTAAAACGTATTAGCGTCTGATGGCCCTTTCACGCTTCCGTAGAAACAACATTTATGACACGAAACTTATTTTGAAAATATTTCTGAGATGTCTAGGTCTGCAGCTCTCAAATACGGTTATATCTTACATCTGAGGCATATACTGACACTCTCAGACAACATCAAAAATGACATTTTGAGCGATTTGATGAAGTTCCAAAATTATCAATGTACCCTTGGTCCGTTACGGACCCCTGTGGGATTTCTGTTTATCCAGAGCTCATATATTTTTTCATAGATTGAAAGCTGACATGCTGTACTAAAGCCCAGGTAATTTCAATTCGTAATAAAGTGCTGGAAATTGGCTCTCCAATAGCAAAAAAAAAAAAAAAAAAAGAAGTCCACGCGCATACATTTAGACGGGGTGACCCCTGCGCGTGACCCCTGACTATCTACGAATCAAAATGCGGCTTTCGTTTTCAAGTTTAGCATTTCTACTTTCATTTTATTTACTTCCGGAAATAGCTGAAGGTCGAGTGACGTCATTTTCTGTGTTGTCAAAAACATACGTATGCCTGGCGAGATTGCATAAATATGTGCTGGCCGTCCTAAGGATATAAAACAATTCACAAGTATCTACATAATGTTATATAGGTTGGTCTATACTCGCCTTACCTTAAATGCATTAATGATTAAGCTATTACTTATTTATCGCATAGTGCGGCAATTTTCCTTTGATCTTTGCAGCATGTTATACATAGTAACACACATTATTACTACAAAACTGTGCTGATATCTTACAAAACTGTTGCGATATATATCAACACGGAAATCTCTATAGAGTTTCATAAGAAAAAAAGTGTTCCGATATATATCAGCACAGTAAAACTGTTCCGATATATATCGGAACACTTTTTCTCTATTGAGGTCCTATCAAGGGAGTATAATTTTTTCCTTTCAAAGAAAAGATGATTTTAGCTCCAATTTACAATTCACAGAGAAAGAATTGTCACAAACACCTACATTTATAAAGTAAAAGAATAAATAAACTAGAATATTTCAAAAACTTGATAGTTATTGCCAAATTCAGAAATACATGAAATATATGAAATTCTGAGATTTCTCAAATGTTTCTTTTTCTTTGATTTTTTTTACAAACAAAACAACAAGTTTTACAATATGTCTGGCCAATGAAATGCAAAGATTTAAAACCAATGCAGAAATTTGTTGGGTACTTTTATCTGGGGAACACATTTTCTAAAACAGAAGTTTTAGTGTTTCAGTCAGCGAGGCGCAGAAAGGGAATCAAAATAGTAAAAATAATAATAAACAAATTTAAATGAAAATAATATATAAATTTTAATGATAAACTATGCGATAAAACAGTTATAATATGTAGTGCTCGTGTGTTATCAGGATATATCAGAGCTAGGGGTACATCTCGTTATTTTTCTCTTCACATATCTGTCTCGGCCTACCGGCCTCGACGATATGTGCAGAGAAAAATACCCTCGATGTACCCCTAGCTCTGATATATCCTGGTAACACACTCTCACACATACTATAACTATTACATATAACACTTGTCCGCTCCGATACACCAAACAGGTAGTAAATTTGCCGCAATCGATTCAGATATAGTACATGTTCTATAAAATGACACGTTCTACATTTGTTTACTATAAAGTGAACAGAAAATAAACTGGGACGCTCCGGTATTAATACTACCTGACATTTTTTCTAAGCGTATTTAACTATATTTATACTTCTAATATTGAGTGATACTTTAATTAATTATAATAAAATAAAATGGCTACTTACAAAGTGTCTTATTTCCAAGGAAAAGGTACTGGTGAAATAATTCGGCTGGTTTTAGTTGCTGCTGGAGAAAAATTTGAAGATGAGAGGCTTTCAAGAGACGACTGGCTGAAAGTTAAGCAAGGTAAGTCTTTTTTTCTTTCGTATGTACATTTAAAGCGACTTGAGCCTTTCGACTATAGCTTTATATATGACTGGATTGTACAATAATTTTCCTCAGAAGGCAATTTGTCTGATTCAAATGGGGGAAGAAGTGAGTTGTCAGTGCTGGCAGAGTCCAGAAGTTGTACTTACTTTAGTACCTCGCCATTGTAAAATGTTTCTTGGTTAAAACACATACTTGTAAAACGATGATTTTCTTCAAAGTTTATCAAAATTTCATATATCATCCGAAACTTCCTAAGGCCCGCCACAGAAGAACTGTATTCCTTTTATGTTTGAAAAAAAATAACAGAGGTACAAGTATCTATAGTATCTATAGTATCTATAGTTACAACGTGACAGTGATATATATTAGGCCAAGACAATGACATTTTATTTATTTTGTGGGGGTAGAGTGGGGGGCGGGGCGGGGGTGGAGTTGGGCCGTTTAAGAGTATTTCAGTTATGTAACACTAACGCCGGGAGGTTAACCTAATCAGTGTACCAGTACAAACCAATTCTACGCAAGTAACTGCCAACTTCTCCACATGAATCAGAAGTGGAGGAGGAACGGTTATCAATTCGTCACGGAGAACATACGCCTCGTCCGTGGATCGAGTTCATAGCCACGCCATCCATAGATTTGCACACCGGCCGGTGTAGTAATGTAGTGTTACAGAGTTATTTAGGTTTTTAAAACTATATTGAAAGGAAATTGACTGAATACGTTATTGCAGGAAGGGCCTAAATTATCCACCTGTCATCTTATAGTATAGCCGTATTATACCTGTATTATCAGAATGATTTGGAAACTGCCAACTGTATCTGAAATGAAATCACTTATCTCCCGTTTCCGCTTATGTATATAGAGAATCTGTCAGCAGTTTCTGAAATCACTTGTTTTCCACTTCCGCTTTTTTGTAGGGACGTTGTCAGCTGTATCTGAAATCACTTCTTCTCCACTTCTGCTTTTTTGTAGGGACACAGCTATATATATAATTATATATAACTTCTATATCTTCTTCAAAACTTGTGCATATAATAGGGTTATTATAACAGTAGCTCGGTCTGGGATGCTGGGATTTTGTCAGGTCCGTCCTTACAAAGTCCACGAGAGCCGAATACAAAATCCAAGATCTAGCTACTGTTATTATATACCTCCACCTTTTTTGTTTGTTTTGTTTGCATATTCAATAAAAGTAGTCAGGCAACATACAATACAAAAGGTACAATACGGATTTTTTTTTCTGCCTGGTCATAATTATTTACTTGTGAAATACAATCAAAATTGTTGACAAAATTTATATAGGTATATAATAAATCTCAATACAAGTCTGATGATCTACTAACGCAATTTTTTTAGAAAAGTATCCAGTGTCATGATTCGAGCACATTTTAGCCCTTGACCAGTGTAAAGTCAGTCGTAAAATTAGTTAACCGCGCAGATGGCACTACTTGCCAAATAAGGGACAGCAATAAGGTGCACTAGTTTTGCCACTTTTTATTTTAGGGTAAGGCCTCACCAAATTAAAAAGTTGTTCATCGGATTTGCCGCTCGTATATTTTCAGAAACACAAAAAAAATATTTTTTTTTGTTTTTGACTTGCACTCGCACCATTGAAAAAAATCAACCCAGAATATTTTGGTGCGCTACTTTTTACGGACGTAAAAGTGTATAAATGCTTATATAATTCCAGTCCTAGATTGTTCTCAAATGGATTTTAATCAAAATAAATACATACTACGCACACATCGTCTATAATAAATCATAACACTTATATTTAGTTGCATTAAAGTTGTTTCCCCTTTATGCAGTTACGCCATTTTCTTCAAATGTTTACCAAATTACATGCTAAAAAAATCGATTTATTTCATTGAAAACTGGATGAAGAAAAGTTTACTAATTTATTTGATAACATCAATCTGCATTATTTTGGTAAGGGTAAATACTTATTGATGCATGTCACTTATCTGTTTTCTGTTTTTCCTGTCCAAATGATCAGCATTTGCATACGAAAGTTGGTGGGGTAAGGAATTTACATTATGAATTGTTTTCAGAACCGTTTTATTTTCCAATCATTTAGTTGACTAATGTTAATGCACGTTTATCTCCATTTCAGACTTTAATTGAGACTTTGTTTCAACAAATTTAATATGTTATGAAAGATTAAAGTTAGAAAAAGAGCTGTACAATAAGACATCATGCTCGACTTTTCTGAATTAGAGCTTTGCCAGTAAAAGGGGCATGATAGTCAGAAGCTTTGAAAGTACAGAGCTATTGGTCATTATATAAAACTTAATATTTGATGTATCAAAAACTTTGTAAAGTCAGCTAAGAATGCTACATTTTCATAGCAGTAAATATTCAAGTCACATATGTATGTGATAAGTATGGTGTAAGGTTATGCATTGTTGTTTATTACATATTTTCTAACAGCATTTTCAAAAGCATGCATTATTTGATTACAGTGTACTGTATGACACTGTTAATACATTTTTTTCACGAGTTTGCTTTGTTGTGCGTCTGCAGGTCAGATTTTCTCAATCCCTGGGGACTTACTTTTTAATTTAAAAGGGCTATGCATTCATTTTAAGGTTTTTATTAGTCAGCCGAGAGCCAAATGAAGATAAATATATTTCTTCGCTCTTCGCTCGCTCCTGATTTTCTCAAAAACCTAAACAAATATTTAAATTATTTTTTCGCTCGCCGCCTCAATTTTTTCAGAAAAAAATCCGATGAACAACTTATCAATTTGGTGTGGCCTAACCGTAATTGAACTGTCACGGCTCAATGAAGTTACCTCCGATTGTTATTGCTGTTATGTTTTATTTAACTGAACTGACAGTTGAATAGTGTGTTAAGAAAGTTGTTGAGTAGATATGTACAGTTTCAGGGAAAAATGTTTTATTGTTACATTTTTATGCCCCCGAAGGGAGGCATATAGTTTTTGAACCGTCTGTCGGTCTGTCAGTCTGTCGGTCTGTCCGCAATTTTCGTGTCCGGTCCATATCTTTGTCATCGATGGATGGATTTTCAAATAACTTGGCATGAATGTGTACCACAGTAAGACGACGTGTCGCGCGCAAGACCCAGGTCCGTAGCTCAAAGGTCAAGGTCACACTTAGACGTTAAAGGATAGTGCATTGATGGGCGTGTCCGGTCCATATCTTTGTCATCGATGGATGGATTTTCAAATAACTTGGCATGAATGTGTACCACAGTAAGACGACGTGTCACGCGCAAGACCCAGGTCCGTAGCTCAAAGGTCAAGGTCACACTTACACATTAAAGGATAGTGCATTGATGGGCGTGTCCGGTCCATATCTTTGTCATCGATGGATGGATTTTCAAATAACTTGGCATGAATGTGTAACACAGTAAGACGACGTGTCGCGCGCAAGACCCAGGTCCGTAGCTCAAAGGTCAAGGTCACACTTAGACATTAAAGGATAGTGCATTGATGGGCGTGTCCGGTCCATATCTTTGTCATCCATGGATGGATTTTCAAATAACTTGGCATAATGTGTACCACAGTAAGACGACGTGTCGCGCGCAAGACCCAGGTCCGTAGCTCAAAGGTCAAGGTCACACTTAGACATTTAAGGATAGTGCATTGATGGGCGTGTCCGGTCCATATCTTTGTCATCCATGGATGGATTTTCAAATAACTTGGCATGAATGTGTACCACAGTAAGACAACGTGTCGCGCGCAAGACCCAGTTCCGTAGCTCAAAGGTCAAGGTCACACTTAGACGTTAAAGGATAGTGCATTGATGGGCGTGTCCGGTCCATATCTTTGTCATCCATAGATGGATTTTCAAATAACTTGGCATGAATGTGTACCACAGTAAGACGACGTGTCCCACGCAAGAGCCAGGTCCGTAGCTCAAAGGTCAAGGTCACACTTAGACGTTAAAGGATAGTGAATTGATGGGCGTGTCCAGTCCATATCTTTGTCATCGATGGATGGATTTTCAAATAACTTGGCATGAATGTGTACCACAGTAAGACGACGTGTCGTGCGCAAGACCCAGGTCCGTAGCTCAAAGGTCAAGGTCACACTTAGACGTTAAAGGTCATTTTTCATGATAGTGCATTGATGGGCGTGTCCGGTCCATATCTTTGTCATTCATGCATGGATTTTAAAATAACTACGCATGAATGTGTGACACAGTAAGACGACGTGTCGCGCGCAAGACCCAGCTCCGTAGGTCAATGGTCCTAAACTCTAACATCGGCCATAACTATTCATTCAAAGTGCCATCGGGGGCATGTGTCATCCTATGGAGACAGCTCTTGTTTTTTTTTTTTTATACTTTTCAAGTAATTGCTGGATACATTTTATGTCATATTTTTGGACTACAGGCGGCGTCAAAAAATAAAATCTCATCTATAATCTTTTCAGATTCTCCCACAAAACAGATGCCTCTGCTCACGGTATCGGGAAAAGTGTATGGGCAGTCAGGGGCCTGCGCTAGATACCTTGCAAAGAAATTGGGTTCGTATCTTTAAATAAAATATATTAATATATTTTATGGCTTGTATTTACAAGAATAACAACAGTCTATTCTGTCACAAACTACTGTATAACGTTCTCTGAAAGCTCTCGCAAAAATGTTTCTATCAGACAAAGAAACAGTAACAAAGTAGCAGATAACTGTCGTTAGAGTCTTTCAAAACAAATATTTCTACCATAAAATCCTCTTTAATAGCATTATTTTGAAACATTTACAAAATATCTTGTCTCTGACTCTAACGACTGTTAAGATGAGCCTGGAGAGAAAATGGTTTTCTGAGAAGATATCAGTGTCAGTATGAAGAAAGAAATTAACCGTGTCAGTATGAAGAAAGAAATTAACATTATTATAGATTATTTGATCTCAACAGACTTTGTAAGTCTAAGTAGCAGAATGAAATGGGTTTTGACAAAATTGAGATATCGCCCGACATGTTGTTTCAGGTCTGTTTGGGAAATCACCAGAACAAGAATTACTAGTAGACGAAGCGTACGAATGTGTCATGGATGTACAAAGAGAATTTTTAAAAATATATTTTGAAAAAGATGACGCAAAAAAGGTTTGTTTTTACATACACGATCATTTAAGTAGTTTATATAAGCATTGAAATATTCGTTAGCAGTAGTAACTGTACTCAAGTGATTAAAGTCTCCCTTGTAGCTAATGAGATATGTTTAATGCTTCCTGTAGCTAATGAGATATGCCTAATGCTTCCTGTAGCTAATGAAATACGTCTAATGCTTCCTGTAGCTAATGAGATACGTGCAATCCTTACTATAGCTAATGAGATACATCTAATGCTTTCTGTAGCTAATGAGATAACTCTAATGCTTCCTGTAGCTAATCATGAAATACGTCTAATGCTTCCTGTAGCTAATGAGATGTGCCTAATGCTTCCTGTAGCTAATGAGATACGTTTAATCCTTACTATAGCTAATGAGATACATCTAATGATTTCTGTAGCTAATGAGATAACTCTAATGCTTCATGTAGCTAATCATGAAATACGTCTAATGCTTCCGGTAGCTAATGAGATATGTCTAATGCTTCCTGTAGCTAATGAGATACGTGTAATGCTTCCGGTAGCTAATGAGATGTGTCTAATGCTTCCTGTAGCTAATGAAATACGTGTAATGCTTCCTTAAGCTAATGAGATATGTCTAATGCTTCCTAAAGCTAATGAGGTCTGGCTAATGCTTCCTGTAGCTGATGAGATACGTGTAATGCTTCCTGTAGCTAATAAGATACGTCTTATCCTTACTGTAGCTAATGAGATACATGTAATGCTTCCTGTAGCTAATGAGATATGTCTAACATTTCCTGTTGCTAATGGGGTATGTGTTAAATATCCTGTAGTTAATGAGATATGTCTAAAGCTTCCTGTAGCTAATGAATCACGTCAAAATTCATGTAGCTAATGAGATACTTCAAAAATTTCCTGTAGCTATTGGAATACGTCAAAAAAATTCTATGGCTGAGACACGTCTTATGTTGCCTAAAGCTAATGGGATACGTTTAAAGATTTTACTCACCATACTTGTGTAAATGCGCTCACGTTTTTCTTTATCATATCGTTTGATTAAATTACATTATTGAATCTCATATTATGTCACTAATATGCCGAGTGAGCCAAAATAATTATATATATATATATATATATATATATATATATATATATATATATATCTCTCTCTCTCTCTCTCTCTCTCTCTCTCTCTCTCTCTCTCTCTCTCTCTCTCTCTCTCTGGTCCCAATAAGTTGAAAAGACTAAAATGTCACTACTGATTTGTGAGACACGAGAACAGAGATTTGAGTATATATGCAAATGGTGAGCCAGTCCGAATGTGTAGTACAATTCGGGCGTGTATTAAAGCAGCATCGAAACTAATCTTATTGTGTTAGTGGACTTGCTGTGGCATGTGTGTGTTCGTTTGTACTACTAGGCACTTTGCCGTAATTGGTCTGGTATATCGTGGTGATGATTTAGTTCGTATAAATTCTCTGCTATATATTAATTTATAATGCGAACTTGTATCCTAGCGGGTCTCACGTATGGGAAAGTCAACTGTCCTGAATTTAATGATATCCCTTAATGAAAACTATCTCAATATATTTAATGTGTCCTTGAGATCATGTTAAATTTCAGAGAGAGAGAGAAAAAATATAGCTTCTCTGGTCTCAATCAGTTTAAAAAGACTAAAATGTCACTACTGATTTGTGAGACATGAAACAGAGATTTGAGTATATATGCAAATGGTGAACCAGTCCGAATGTGTAGTACAAATTCGGGCATGTATATAAAGCAGCATCGAAACTAATCTTATTGGGTTAGTGGACTAGCTGTGATATGTGCGTGTTCGTTTTTACTGCTAGGCGCTTTGCCGTAATTGGTCTGGTATATCGTGGTGGTGGCTTAGTTCGTATAAATTCTCTCTGCTATATATATATATAGGCTCGAGCGGTCGCCATCTTAATTATGGCAGGTTTGTGAGGGCAATTTTCCTCTGTCTTCTGAGCCATGCTTGTGAATTGTCAGTTACTTGCGATGAACGAGTCAGTACTGGTACAGAATTCAGTAAGATCAGTAAATTTCAGCCAATATATTACTGAAAGACTTATAAAAGTCTCGTTAACATGGTTAAACACAAACCAAAGGAACAAAACTGTATTACATACAAATATGCAATTCTACTTAAGATAGTTAACGAATTTTGGGCTGGCATTGGAAATCACGCTAGTTTTTATATCGATAATGCCGAATTTCGTGGTGGCGTTGATTTTTTTTTATCTCGAAACATAAACCAGTACTATTTCTGACAGTGCCTTCTCCATCAATTATTTCTGACCGCGCCAACTCTATAAATTATTTCTGACGAATGAATTTTACCATTATTTTCAGGCTGAAATTGTAAAAAAGGTACAAGAAGAAAATCTGACGAGACTGAATGATTACCTCAAACTCAGAGCCGAAAAAAGCAAATACATTGTTGGAGACTCGGTAAGTATCTTCTAATTACAAATCCATTTTAGTATTTGTAATATGCTCACCGGAGGTCACATAAACCGGCCTATGTCAGATTCTGTGCCAAGAATAACCTAAAATAACATAAAATGCATCTTCACGACTTATATTAATATATCCTTTCCGCAGCCTTAACGTAATAAAACGTATTAGCGTCTGATTTATTACATGAAATTTATTTTGAAAATATTTCTGAAATGTCTAGGTCTGCAGCTCTCAAATATGGTTATATCTTACATCCGAGGCATATACTGACACTCTCAGACAACATCAAAAACGACCTATTGAGCAATTTGATGAAGTTCCAAAATTATCAATGTACCCTTGGTCCGTTACGGACCCCTGTGGGATTTGTGTTTATCCCGAGCTCAAATATCTTTTCGTAGACGAAAAGCTGACATACCGTACTAAAACCCAGGTAATTTCAATTCGTTAAAAAGTGCTGAAAATTTACTCCCCAATAGCAAAAAAAAAAAAAAAACAGAAGTCCACGCGCATACATTTAGACGTGGTGACCCCTGCGCGTGACCCCTGACAATCTAGGAATCAAAATACGACTTTCGTTTTCAAGGTAGCAGGGTACACTTCGAATTTGGCCCCCTCAATATTTGTTATAAATAGAACTTCGTGATTTTGGATGTCTGTAAATTAAGGTGAGAGATAATGATTATTAATTCTTTAGAAAATTTATACAGCCGATACATGTAAAATTCTGATGTCAGTTGGAAAACTAACTGCTGGTAGCTTTGTATGATCAATGAGACACCTTTTCGCGGAAAAATTCAAATCACGGAAGGGTTCTGTGCTTGTTGATTGATACCCAGGAACATTTTCGCTATTTTGTGAAAAAACGAGCTGGATGGGCCCCCATTCCGTTTATATCCTGACGTTCAGTAAGGACTATTAAATTGAGAAATGCAATAAAATTGGGCATTGTTCTTGCAGCGGGATCATTGCAGGCTGTTCAAAAAGTGCAAAATTGATGATTTTGGCATGCTATTTTTTATGGATGGTGTAAACCTTTCGTTTTGATAACTTTCTTTATTCTTGTATGAGAATCCTGATCTTGTCATTAATTAAAAGCACAAAACATGCACGCAATTTATAAAATGGCCACCCTGATTCTGCTCATAAGGGAAGCGCAATATTGCGACTCGCTACATGTAAGACCGTCCGTGCCCAAAATTTTCGCATCTAAGTGTACCCTTCTACCTCAAGTTTAGCATTTCTACTTTCATTTTCTTTACTTCTGGAAATAGCTTTAGGTCGAGTGACGTCATTTTCTGTGTTGTCAAAAACATATATATGCCTGGCGAGATTGCATAAATATGTGCTGGCCGTCCTAAGGATATAAGATGTGGACTGCACACGTGTACAGAAGAGCGTCAGACTCGGTCTGAAGGGTCTGAGTAGTCGTGTACAGAGCGAAATTAATATAGTTCGTGCGAATCGGTATTTATACTAAGTGAAATAATACACATGAAGATTTTCTGAAATTTCAGATGACACTCGCAGACTTACAGCTGTATAATCTAGTGGATCAATGCTCGGGTATGGTACCAGGTGAATTTTCATCATTCGCAGAAATTCAGAAGCACGCTGATGTTGTGAAATCAGACTCAAAAATAGCAGAATGGACAAAGAAATCACAACAAACGAAACAGTGAACGTATCTAAGATATTGGAACAAATTTACATGAGATTGATAAATATACATTATTTTGATTATTCCGATATCTCCTTAACGACATCAAAATCTCAATCAATTTTTCAATCTTTTTGCCAAACGAAAGAAAGTGAATTACCTTTTTCTATAAAACCGGAGGATATGACATCATTTTAAAAAGTTACAGTACTGTTATATTCTTTTACATTTATTTGTTTATTTTTAGTTATAGTATGAAGTTATTTTTTTTTTTGGTTTTAAATTGATATTGTCGTGCGCATCATCATCGTTGTATTAGTTACACCCACTATGATTTTGTTCAATAAAAAGTATTGAAAACTAGTAAACATGTAGTTACAATTTATATTTTATACCTTTTTTCAAATATTCATACCGTGAAATTTTGTCTTTTTTATGGTCTTTCCGTTTACCTTTATGGGCGTTTATCTCTTCGTGTGAGAAAACCATTCAGCTGGCTTGCGAAAGGTAAATGGTTCTACCCAGATGCCCGCTCGTGGTGAAGTAATACCGCTCGTGGTGAAGTAATGTACGGAGGGGCACCTGGGGTCTTCCTCCACCACGAAAAGCATAAGCATATGGATTGCAAGTACATAGGTTATAGGAATCTAGGTTGTACGTATATAGGTTATAGGAATCTAGGTTGTACGTATATAGGTTATAGGTATCTAGGTTGTACGTATATAGGTTAAAGGTATCTAGGTTGTACGTATATAGGTTAAAGGTATCTAGGTTATAGGAATCTAGGTTGTACGTACATAGGTTATAGGAATCTAGGTTGTACGTATATAGGTTATAGGTATCTAGGTTGTACTTATATAGGTTAAAGGTATCTAGGTTGTACTTATATAGGTTAAAGGTACATAGGTTATAGGTATCTAGGTTGTACGTATATAGGTTAAAGGTATCTAGGTTGTACATATATAGGTTAAAGGTATCTAGGTTGTACGTATATAGGTTAAAGGTATCTAGGTTGTACTTATATAGGTTAAAGGTACATAGGTTATAGGAATCTAGTTTGTAAGTATATAGGTTATAGGTATCTAGGTTGTACGTATATAGGTTAAAGGTATCTAGGTCGTATTTAATAGGTTAAAGGTACATAGGTTATAGGTATCTAGGTTGTATGTATATAGGTTAAAGGTGTCTAGGTTGTACGTATATAGGTTAAAGGTATCTAGGTTGTACGTATATAGGTTAAAGGTATCTAAAGTCTGTTCCACCTATTACGTTTACCTCGTTTCTGAATTATCAGTATCGATAAAATCGTCCAAAAAACATATTTATATACCATACATCAATATCTCTAGACCTTTTTTTCGTTTTTTCAATAAAGTGTATTTTAAAGATATAATCTTGGATTTTTCTTTTTTTCCCATAGGCCGTAATGCTATATGACGTTACGTCGACTTTCCAATATGGCGGCGTCCGTAGCGCAGCAAACTAGGGGTCAACTCAAAATTAAAACGCCCGAGTTAATATTTGAAAATACTGTGTTTGTTATCGTATTATGCTAATTCTTGGGGAATTCATGTCTGGCCACCTCAACATGAATAAATAAATAAATAAATAAGAAAATAGAAAGAAACAAACACAAAAATCAATGACATTCTAAAAACAAATGTGCGTGCGAGCGTCTCGGTATTTTAATAACACATGGGTATTCTTCTTATATTATGTTTTCTGTTGTTAAACCGGAAAATTATAATATAACTTGACTTCTGTTGATGTGACCTAGATAGATATTACCTCCCGGAAGTATTTTTATGGATTTAATTAATAAAAGTGGAAACTAAACTTCGCAGTCCGTCAGGATATTCCCTTTCAACTACGTCACATTAATCTGAACGGACAGGACAAGGAAAAAAATGTTTTAAACATAAAATGGTTAGATGTCTCAGTACTACTCGAAATATTTGCGTTGAAATATGTTCATACTTACAAAAACTATCTTGACCGTTTAGAAATAGAAATATTGGGTTTTCCTAAATAATTTTGTTAATATTTCTGTATTTTTAAGTTATATTTAGGACCCAGATCTAATTTATAAAGAAATATCAGTTTATGTAAATGTTCCACTGAAAGGCCAAATTTTTATATCGGACCAGTGACGGAAAAGAAAGTCTGTCCCCTTATAAAAGATCTTTTTTTCAGTAAAAGACTACACTTAAATATATCTAAAGTCCTTGTTGTAAGAAAAAAAATTCACATCACAAAACAGAAGGGAAATAACTTATTAATGACGAGTTTCGGGAAGACTTGTTATTTACTTCCCACGACTACAACAAAGTTCGGTTGACAAGATAATTTAGCCAAACAGAAGATAGAAATAAAAAGTCAAATCAGCCTAAATGCTTTACCAGTCAGTGAATGTGTATTGGCTGACTGCGGCAACAAAAACCCTTAAAATTGTGGACATGAAAATATAAGCCTGTTTGCTAAAAGACACAAGACGGACATAATGACTCTAGATCGCTCACCTGAGTAATATGAGCTACATGTATCAAAATGATGCTAAGATATTAAGAAAGTAGGTCAGTAGTTCACATTCATGGTCATTGAAAGTCAGTTTTAAGATTGGTGAGCAAAGCTGTACATGTCATCCAAATTTCAAAGCTGTATCTTAAAAAACAAAACAAGAAAGTAGGTCGGTAGGTCACATTCATGGTCACTGAAAGTCAGTTTTAAAATTGGTGTGCAAAACTGTACATTTCATCAAAATTTCAAGGCTGTATCTTAAAAAAACAAGAAAGAAGGTCAGTAGGTCCATGGTCACTGAAAGTCAGATCGGTGTGAAAAACTGTACATGTCATCCAAATTTCAAGGCTGTATCTTAAAAATGAAGGAAGTAGGTCAAGGTCACAGTCAAGTGACTCCTAATCACTTGGGATCATCAGGTAATTATAATTTAACAGTCTAGAAAATATGCTCTGATGGTTTTTGAGGTATCTTTTTCCTATATAACTCATATAACAAGTGACCCGCGGGGCGGGGCCTCTTTTCACACCAGGGGCATAATTCGAACAATCTTGTTAGAAATCATCTAGGCAATGATACATACCAAATATCAAAGGCTTTGGCCTTGAACTTTCAGACAAGAAGATTTCTTCCTATATAAGTTTATGTAAAACTTGGGACATCCTGGGATGGGCCTCTTTTCAACTAAGGGCCAATATTTGAATAATCTTGGTAGAGAACCACTAGGCAATGCAACATACTAAATATCAAAATTCTAGGTCTTCCAGTTTCAGACAAGAACATTTTAAAGTTTTTCCTATATAAGTATATTCAAAACTATGGACCCCCAGGGCAGGGTCTCTTTTCACCCCAGGGTAAACTATCTTGGTAGAGGGCCATAAGGCAATGCTACATACAAAATATCAAAGGCCTAGGTCTTAGACAAGAAGATTTTTAAAGTTTTTTCCTATACAAGTCTATATAAACCATGTGACCCGGGCCTGGGTGGGAGCATTATTTGATCCCAGGGTAATAATTGGAAAAAACTTGTTAAAAGATCCATAAATGATGTTGCAAACAAATATCAAAACCCCAAGCCCTGTGGTTTTGGATTTTCAAATTTGTCATTATTTAAGTTTATGTAAACCATTTGACCCCAAGGGTGGTGCCATATTTGACCCCAGGGGGGATAATTTGAACTAACTTGGTAGAGGACCATTAGGTGATGCCACATACCACATACCAATATCAAAGCCCTAGCTACTGTGGTTTTAGACAAGAAGATTTTTAAAGTTTTATCTCGGTTGCCATGGCAACCAGAGTTCTGCCATATATTTCAATTCTTTAGGCAACTGAAACAGGGGACCACCCAAGGAAATTTTCTGTGAATTTTAGTGTAAATCTGCCCAGTGGTTTTGAAGATTTTTGAAATTTACAATATAGCCATATAGGGAAAATAAGCCTCGTCTTCTGGTGGCCATATATAAATTGTTGCTTCCAAAATGATTTAATAATAATAATATGAGGAGGAGAATGGAGTGGGGGAGGGGGGTGCGGGGGAAAGTAGTTACGGTTGCTACCGTTTGCGCTTCACTTGCCCTACCCTGCTCTGCTCAGGTCATCATGTTAGGAAGCCATCCATCTGGCTGCAAAAGCTTATTATTCTACTATCTACACAGGTGCCAAGTTTAACGAGTTAAAGTGTTTTATACCACATTTACTTGTGCTGTATTTGTTTTGATATATAAAATGTTGCTTCCAAAATGATTTAATAATAATAATTTAGGGAGGAGAATGGGGTTGGGGAGGGGGTGCGGGGGAAGGTGGTTAAGGTTGATAATGTTTGCCCTTCACTTGCCCTACCTGGCTCTCAGGTCATCATGTGAGGAAGCCATCCATCTGGCTGCAAAAGGTTATCATTCTACACAGGTGGCTGCCCATGCCAGAAACAGTGTTGAGAGAGGCATTTGAGGGTTCTATCTCTCCATTTAAGCTGGACAGTGACTGTATGGCCAAATATTTTGTGACAGTGACTTAAAACCCAATAAAACAAACAAACATAATGATGTGATGCCTCTTTTCTACATGTGGCTTCATGCCTGGTCGCTTTATGACTTTCAGTTCCGGACACTAAGGAACAAGTCCTGATCCCTTGGGATCAGATGCATTCTGAATTTTGGATTTGGGTCACAGCCACCTCCCTCACATCTCAGCCCTTTCGTCAGTATCGCCGTTCCGGCGGCTCCTGCTCCGCTGTCAAATGTTTCCCACACGTCTGCGGTTATTGTCGCGGTAACCACTCGGCAAAATCCTGCCCTATCGGATACAGACAAGACACTTCGCTCAGTCAACCACATGCTAAGCCAACACAAAAAAACTAAATAGCCAGGAAGTGTCTAATGCAATTACTCCAATTAAGATAAGCCCCCTTTCGTTCTGGATTAAAGGCTATAAATTATCTATTGGAAGGTTTTAAGAATGGTTTCCGTTTAGGTTTTGTTGGCGATAGATACTCCTATACAACGAAAAATCTAATATCTTGCTATGACTGTCCGGAAGTTGTATCGACAATATTAGAAAAAGAAATAGCTTTAAAGAGGATAGCGGGACCTTTCAGTAGCCCGCCTTTTCAACCTTCTAGGGTTAGTTCTATAGGAGTAGTCCCAAAAAAGGAGGTAAACTCTTACAGGTTAATTCATCATTTAAGCTATCCACTTGGCAATTCTGTAAATGTTTTTATCGATCCAAACCTCGCCACAGTCCAGTACTCTACTTTTGACCAAGCAGTTACCATGGTTAGGGATTTAGGTCAGGGCTGTCTGAAGGCTAAGCCAGACATAGACTCGGCTTACCGTAACATACCCATTCATCCAACTGACTATCCACTTCTAGGTTTCAAATTCATTGACTTATACTTTTATGATCGTTCGCTCCCCATGGGTGCTAGCTCTTGTTGCGCCATCTTCGATCGCTTCAGTTCAGGCTTGAATGAGATAGCTCAATGTAAGCTTTCAATTCCTCACATCCTGCATATTCTGGATGATTTCCTTATTATGGGCCCCAAAGATTCTAACAAATGTGAAACTGATTTGAGGGTATTTCTCGATTTATGCAGAGCTATTGGAGTTCCTATAAAACACGAGAAAACTGTCACAGCGACAACTGTGATCACATTCATGAGTCTGGAACTTGATTCTAACAAAATGGAAGCTAGGCTACCTAAAGACAAACTTGTTAAACTTCACCATTTACTAGTGTTTTACAAATCACGTAGGAAAATTAAATTACGGGACTTACAATCCCTTTTAGGTCTTCTAAACTTCTGCTGCAAAGTAGTGCTACCAGGTAGGGCCTTCCTCAAACGATTAATTGATCTCACCAAAGGTGTGTGCAAACCCCACCATAGGATAACTATAAGTAAAAAAGGGAGGCGTGATTTAGAAGCATTGTACTATTTCATTGCACATTTCAATGGGAAACACATTTTACTGGATCAAAAATGGTTAACTAACCAGGCTTTAAATCTGTTTACAGATGCTTCAAGTTCAATTGGGTATGGATCTATATTAAACACTCAGTGGTTTTACGGGACTTATCCTGTGACTTTGGCTGATTCACATATCATAAGTTTCGAGTTCATTTCACTTCTTGCTGTGTTGTAAATGTATTTTATTAGTATAAAATGTTTTATGGACGAGATGGTTCCATATTATTCTGTACGGCCGTTGGCCGTATGCTTAAGCAGCAATAAACTATTTCTTACGTGATAATCTAAAATTTGATGCGCATGCGCACAAACTACTTACACGTTAAACAAAGAAGTAAGCTTTCTTATTTCTTTCGCAGGATATTTACATATTTTATTTGTTAAAATTCGTTTAACCTCCACCTCCCACGGTTTGCAGCTGTTTATATGCCAAAGTGATCAATTGTATGAATCCATATTCATTATTTTACAATTTCTTATTTGTTTTACTGTCAGTATTATGTTATTTCTCACTCATAATTGATTGTCATCGATATTTTATTCATTGTTTAAGTTAGCTGAACAGAACTTTATTTCCAAGATGAAAATTTTTTATATGATCTCAGTTTTAACAATTCTAGTCAATGAATTGGATGTATTTTATACTTGATATTCGGCGGAATTGTATTTCCCAGATAAAACAAAATTTATATGATCTATGTTTTAACAATTCTAGTCAACAAACTAAATGTGTTTTGATATTTTGTATTTCATGTTTCTGATACCGGCTTAAATAAAAGCCCATTTACAACTTACATATCTCTTGTTTTTAATTTTGTCTTACAAGCTACGCAAACTCTCGAACCTTCCCTAAGAATCACTTGATGGCCATAAATATATTTTGTTCAGACAGCAACATCATTTGACAAGACTTTTTTCCCTAAGCAGTGGGAGGTTGGGGCGGGGGAGAAATAGGGATTAAGGCTGATCTACAACCAACCAATAACATCCATCATTTTGTCTTGATTTTAAAAGAGCTACTGGTAAAAGTTTATTTAGTCTGAGAATACAATGAATTGAAAGACTTATACAAATATGTTTTCAGTATTGAACTAATGGTTGTTTATGATCGAATTCAATTTCTTCTATCTTACAAAATTACAAATACTCTATGTTTGAACAGTTGAATTTCTACCATTGTTATTTATTGTACAGATTGATATATAAAAGCTACTACATACAACTAGTTTAATTGTCTGTTTTTTAGACCGTTGTAAATACTGTGTGTTGTATATGTTGAAATTGTGCTAGATACTATTGTTCAAATTGAATCGAAATTCACAATCTTATATTCTGTGATATATTTCTTAGAGAGCATAATTTTATTATATAATGTGTTTTGAAATGCTTTTTGCTTTATTTGAAAGCACTTTCTTAAGTTGTATTTTTTAATCCCTTTATCAAACTGTTTTATTTATTTTTTTGCCATAGATATTAATAGTAATCCCATATATATATACTATAGTCTTTATATGTGAACTGGATAACTGTAATTTCATGCTACATGTACAATCTTACATGCACAACAATTCCAAGTTGTTATAATTTTACAATATTTTGTGATTTTTCAATTGAAGTGTCTAACACAAAGTCATATCTCCATAGTTTTGATGTCTTTCCTTAGAAAGATATTTTTGATTTTGATATAAATAGAGTCTTTGAAATTATCATTTATTGTTTACTGACATAAGAAGTCTGTATAATATGTAGAATATCTGTATTTTTGAGGTACATGAAATAAAATATAAGTATCATGGAAAAAATTCAGGGGTCTAGGTATTAATGTTAATTTTAGAGACTTGTATTTAGAGCACTTGTTAGCTAATCACATGATTTTATTACTCTGACATGACAAAACGGCTCAGTTGTGTACAAAACTGTCAATATATTTTTATGTTTTTAAAGTTAATGTAAATCATAAACAGGTATCCACTATCTGTTTGTAATATTTTGTCTTATGAACTTTTATTAATTATTTATTATTATATGTGATAGTATTTAAGTTTGTGCATTGTTTTAACATTTTGAGCAGTTTATATATATATATATATTTATGATAGGCCAACATATGGTGTGAAACTATAATCATTTAGTATAACTGAAAAGCCAGAAGCATTTTTTAAAATTATTTTGCATTAGTCTAAATGTTAGTCAAATTCATCTTTATAAATCTCATTTACCGGGAATTTCTTTACATTCCATGAAGTTTGGATCTTTTATAAATCTCATTTACCGACAATTATTTTACATTCCATGAAGTGTGGACTATATTTACAATTTTTTTGACCCTCCACTCACATTATACATTCTGAACTATTTCTTTGTACCCTTAAACAAATCTGTCTCAGACATTTACATGCGTCATTATGAAATTGTAACATTCCGTCCATCTTGTACATTTATTGGAGAAATATATTTATTTTATCTATGTTGCTTAAATATGTTTTTTTGTGCAGTTTATTCTATATTTGTCTATTTTCCATGCCTATGACTGCAATAATGCACAAAGGGGCAACTGTTCCTCTACATTCAGAAGTTTTAAAATCCCTGTTCGACCTATAATTATGTCATTTAAAATGAAGGAAACGTTTTAAATTTTTTTTTCCAGTTGTCAAATAGTAAGCTTATCTGTGCAAATGCAAACAGTTTAATATAACTATGTTCAAAAATTTTCGAGGGCTGAGCACAAAACTATTTTATCTTGTTCTTTATATATGTAAACAGTTACAATATAGTTCCATGCTCAGCTATTAGTATGACGGATGACAAATGTTACCCATAGAAAGTACAGGTTGTGATTCAGTGTACCGTTCCTTCTGGTAGCATTTCTTGGACTTTATATAGATCTATCAAATAAAAAAAAGTCTTGGCATTTATGATTTATGTATCCTGGAAAAACTCGCGTTCTAAGGTCTAGATTAAGCTTTTATTATAATGGTTTGGAAATGTTTTGTTGTTTCGGGCACATCATTTTAGAAGTTAGGAAACATTTTTTTAAAATTTATATTTTCCGGTTGTCGAATGTTTCATGCTTGTGTTAGAATGGGTTGTGATAGGCTGTCTATGGTCACTTATGATAGATGTTTTTGTTATGAAATGTAGAAAATTTAAAATATCACTAGAATAAAACTTAAATGAATTAAATCTTGATGTTTTCATAATGAAATCGCACTGAGTATATGCATGTATGATTCTTGAGGATTGACTTAAAAGTATCACAGGCCTAGGAGCAGGGGAATATTGGGCTGGGTTCCCGCAATTTTGAGAGTGGGGGAAGGGGACAGCATAATTATGCTTTGACCCCAAAGTTATGATAAGAAAACTCTCAGAAATAATAGAAGGTAAAAGAAAAAGATGCCAATGTGAAAGAGTATTTAGATGTACTGATAAGCATTTTGATAAGATGTCTATTGCAAATAAGAGGAATAACTTTTTATTGTCCAAAATAGGGGTAGATTAGGATGACCAGTTTCCCACCCGGCCAACTATGAGATTGCTCCTACGTCAATGAGTATTTAAACATGGACATATTTGCGTTTTTGTGTGTTAGGGAATCCCCTGATGGGGATAAATCATCAAGTTCTACGACTTTGGAAAGTGGCCAAGTTTAAGAATAAGGTCTGGTGCGTTCTATAAACGAGTTCAAGCTCCAAATGTTGTTTGTCACTGACGTCACTGACGTCACTGACTGGTGATCTCCATGTTACATTGTCTAATTGTTGTACATTGTTTATGTACTTTCGTTAAATTTCAGTCATTTATACATCCGTATACATGCTGTGTTGGATTTCGTTCCGAGAAAGCTGCGTTCTTGGAGATTCTTAATGGATCTTTGCCCTTTTTTAATTCCTTATGTTCATCACATGCAAAGGCAACACCTTCACCACCCTCACCCCAACCACCCACAAACACACCCCTAATTCAGGTTCAAACATAATTCTGTAATCACAGAACATTGGATGGGTTGATATTGAATGACAACACCGAATCAAAGTATAAGAAGACTAAACGGTTACTATACGAGAATAAAAATATACAGACCAAAGAGTTACACATAGCTTTGCGTCAGTTATACATAGCTTTGTGTTAGTTATACATTGCTTTGCATCGGTTTCACATAGCTTTGCTTTAGTTAATCATTTCTTTGCGTCAGTTATACATAGCTTTGCGTCGGTTAATCATTGCTTTGCATCAGTTACACATAGCTTTACGTCAGTTAATCATTGCTTTAATTGCGTTAGTTATACATAGCTTTGCGTCATTTAAACATAGCCTTGCGTCAGTTATAAATAGCTTTGCGTAGGTTTATCATTGCTTTGCGCCAGTTACACATACATAGCTTTGTGTTAGTTATACATTGCTTTGCATCGGTTACACATAGATTTGCTTCAGTTAATCATTTCTTTGCGTCAGTTATACATAGCTTTGCGTCGGTTAATCATTGCTTTGCGTCAGTGACACATAGCTTTACGTCAGTTAATCATTGCTTTAATTGCGTTAGTTATACATAGCTTTGCGTCAGTTAAACATAGCTTTGCGTCAGTTATAAATAGCTTTGCGTCGCTTAATCATTAATTGCTTTGCGTCAGTTACACATATAGCTTTACGTCAGTTAATCATTGCTTTAATTGCATTAGTTATACAATAGCTTTGTGTCAGTTAAACATAGCTTTGCGTCAGTTATAAATAGCTTTGCGTCGCTTAATCATTGCTTTGCGTCAGTTACACATATAGCTTGACGTCAGTTAATCATTGCTTTAATTGCGTTAGTTATACATAGCTTTGCGTCAGTTAAACATAGCTTTGCGTCAGTTATAAATAGCTTTGCGTCGGTTAATCATTGCTTTGCGCCAGTTACACATAGCTTTACGTCAGTTAATCATTGCTTTAATTGCGTTAGTTATACATAGCTTTGCGTCAGTTAAACATAGCTTTGCGTCAGTTAAACATAGCTTTGCGTCAGTTATAAATAGCTTTGCGTCGGTTAATCATTGCTTTGCATCAGTTACACATTGCATTAGTTATACAATAGCTTTGTGTCAGTTAAACATAGCTTTGCGTCAGTTATAAATAGCTTTGCGTCGCTTAATCAATGCTTTGCGTCAGTTACACATATAGCTTGACGTCAGTTAATCATTGCTTTAATTGCGTTAGTTATACATAGCTTTGCGTCAGTTAAACATAGCTTTGCGTCAGTTATAAATAGCTTTGCGTCGGTTAATCATTGCTTTGCATCAGTTACACATAGCTTTACATCAGTTAATCATTGCTTAAATTGCGTTAGTTATGCATAGCTTTGCAGTTCTACATAGCTTTGCGTCAGTTATAAATAGCTTTGCGTCAGTTATACATAGCCTTTTTGATGTTGCATATAGCCTTACTGATTCTTGCCACTGCCTCGATACGGCTGCATTGGTCCTCGATTCGTTTTATATTGTTCATTATTATTACGGTCGCCCGTAGATGAATGGAGGGTACCACTTGTATCTCATGATAGTCTTTTGTGTATTGTACCGTTGGCGAGAAAGTAAAAGTGTTAAATGCCACTTGTTACTGTCTTTCTACCGCTACAGCTTTGCCTTGGTTCATGGCTCGTTGCATGTCTTTTAGTATTATTACCGTCACCCGTAGAATAATGGAGGATGTCATTCGTTCGTTTCGTCATGCTGTCTCTTGTGTTGTGCGGTAAAACCATTTGCAAGAAAGTAAAAGTGTAATACCGCGCCTAATATCTTAATAATTCTTTAGTAAAAATTGTATTTTGTGTAGAAAATGCGCTTGATTGTCTTCTGGTTAGCTTACTTCTTTCCCAGGATCTAGCTGGTTACCCGGTTAGATTTTCTGGCTGGCTTTTCACCCAGACTTTGAGCGGCTATAATATTCCATTTACATAAAATATGATAAACGCGTTTTCATATTTTATTCATATCTGACATAGAGGGTCTTTTGTGCTTTGAATTTGGCATTTAA
The DNA here is from genome assembly GCF_021730395.1 of Mercenaria mercenaria. NCBI lineage: Eukaryota > Metazoa > Mollusca > Bivalvia > Venerida > Veneridae > Mercenaria > Mercenaria mercenaria. The sequence continues at coordinate 38,235 of NW_026463203.1, read as the reverse complement.
CATAATGAAATAAAATCATGTATATTGCATGTGTGTTTTCTGATATATATTTTGTTTTGAAAAACCGTCAAGCTTAAAGAATGCAAGATTAACCAATGTAGCAAAATAGGTTGCTAGATACTGTAGACACGTCTTCATCAAGCATTTCATATATTTATATTTACATCCATTTTTTATTTTCCAGTTGGATGTGACTTACATGTTTAAGGCATGTTTAAGGCAGTGGCCCCTCAATTCCTGTGTGATTATGTTTTCTCTTAAGAAGTTTGACATTCTCCGGACATACGCCTAAATAATACTCCACGTGCATTTCCCCTAAAATGCCGAGTGCCGAACTATCATTCGGATGTACTTGCGGGTTCACTACATTGAAGCATAATAACCTATTAATATTTATTGCATTTGTACATATGTCTCTTAGCTTGCTTTGACTGGCCGGATGATGAATATTTTACTCTAAATGGCGATCAAATTACACTTTGTATCCACAAGTTAAGCTATAAATTAACATTCATTTTTTGTGTTTTACTGAGATAAAACGTTTGTTTTCACAATTCAGTTTTTTTTCTAAACAATTCGTATTTTCTAATTCATTACTTTACGTTAAATACACGAGTCCACCAGGTCACCAGGCACTTCCAGAATTATTAAAAAATTTGTTTCATGTATTTCATTGACCATAAATTAACCACAAATTGGACAATAAACTGGTTATTTTTTATTTCTGTTTAGGTGTAAAAAAATTGTTTCCGGTATCCCGACCTACCCTAAATTTTTGGCCCGGCCCTAAATGTTTTTATGGCCTTGGAGAATAATTTATTTATGATGTTAGAAATCAACTTACCGACGCTCTAAAGACATAACCCCCATATTTGTATTCATTTTTGACACAAATAATTTCTGAAATGTCTCACTTAAAAAAAATCCGATCTAGATCTACCTACCCTATTTTTTTAAGCATGTTACCGAAAACAATTTTTTAAAATCCTTTTCAGATCTCCATAAAGTACAATTTTAGCATGCACCTACCAGCATTATGTTGAATCACTTACGTACGATTTATTGAATTAAAAACATAATATGACAAGTAAAATAATTCATGAAGGTATGCTAACTAACTATTATGTTATGCAAGAATATGTGTTCTTTGCATTCTTTTGATTTATTTGCAATGGATGATTTATTCAATTATTTTTACTAATAATGGTTGTTTAATTATCCAATCAAAGTCTACTTATTTGATATCTTAAACAATGAACGTGATGCTATTACAGCTAGTATTTTTAACAAAGATATACCTTATGCCAAAATTTGAAATGCTACTGAAACACCCGTCGTGCGGATAAGAATACTAATTGGCACGACCGTCGTGCGGATAAGAATACTAATCGGCACGACCGTCGTGCGGATAAGAAAAATAATCGGCACGACGGTCGATAGACACTTCCAATTTTTTCAATTTTTTGACAAAAAGTTAAAAAACTGCCTTAGTAAGTCTACTCTCACAGGTTGTGTTGCAAAGTCACAATAAATACATTACATGTAGTATGTCGGGCCGCTATGCTGCTGAATTTAAAACTTTGAATTCAGAGTAATAAAAAGAAATTTGATGTTTTTCCGATTGATGATTGCAACAAAATACAGAGGGGAGATAACTTATAAAAGTTTATTTTGGATAGACATGTGTTTTATTTGCCCTTGACTACTGTAGCAATAAAGTTCAAATTATTTGGGACATGATATTTATAGACTCATTCTTGGAAAGGAAGTAAAATCAGCTTAATATTTACCGTAACTACAGAAAGTGTTTTTTTTCTCTAAATTTCTTTTCATTTTACACATTTATCTTCGGTTTTTCTTTCAATGGGAAATTATTTGTCGTGTTGTGGACTACTTAGTAACAATTATTTGAGCAAAATAAACAGAGACATTTTATCAATCTGAAATTCAACACTAGGTCAAAGTTTGACCTTTAAATATCAGCTAAATATGGCAGTATCGGGTAGAAAGGGTGCCGATTTTCAAAGTTCCATATCCAAAGGTTCAGCAGAGGACTTTGACCATGGATGCGAACCATGTATGGCGATAAGTCAGCAAATAGAAGCTCATGGATTTTGTGTGGACTGTCAAGAACACTTGTGTAAGAACTGTTTTTCCTATCATCAAAGGTTAAAGGCGAACAAACATCACCACCTGGTAAACAAAGATAATATGGCTAAACATGCTGTTAGAAAGGAGTCAGACGTATGCACTGAGAAGTGTCAAGTGCACAAAAAGGAAGTGATTAAATTTTTCTGTCCAAAACATGAAGCTCTCGGCTGCAACGATTGTATCGTCCTGAATCGCAGAGCATGTGATATTGACTATATACCTGATAAATGTGCAGGAATTGGGGACAGTGCAGAGTTCAGAGAGTTACTAAGGGAGCTTGATCAAAAAGTAAATGAGGCTGACAATGTTCTAAAGCAGGCTTCAAATAGAGAAAAAGAACTAGATTTTTGCTATGATAAGCTGCTCAAAGAAATAAAAATGTTTCGCATAGAGATAAATGATCACTTAGACCAGCTACAAAAGCAAATCCAGACAGACGCTGACAAAAAGAAGTCCAGAGATAAACAAGCAGTAAAGAAAGTGCTTGAAACATGTACAAACATTTCTTCAGATACCAAACAACTACAGTCAAGACTACAAGATTACAAAGCCTCACAGCAGAATGGACAACTTTACATTATAATGAAACAAGCTAAATCCGAACTAAAGTCAGACGAAATAAAGGAGGCAGACAGAAGCTTAGAAAAGACAAACATGCAATACACTTTTGATCAAAACCAAGACCTGACAAACATGCTTTCAAGCCAAGATGCATTTGGAAAGCTCAGTCTTTCGTCTTCTTTTGTAACTTCAAAGGTCAGGAAGCCTATCGACAAATTAACCCGCAAGAAAACATAAATGTAAAGACGAAATCGGACCAGAAGGAATGCATGATCACAGGTTGTGTTGTTCTGTCCTCAAAACAAACTTGTGGCGGCTGACAATAACAATGTTAAACTGAAAGTTGTTGACATAAAAAATAAAGCTGTAATAGAAGAGACAACACTTTCTTCAGAACCATGGGACCTTGCAGTAATGCCTCAGGACCGCATTACTGTGACAATGCCAGAGAAGGGAGATGTCCTTATCTTATAATGACAACAGCAGGTAAACTATCAACTGTTCGCAAGTTTCCAGTTGCAGGAGACTGTAGAGGTATAGCTTATCACCAAGGTCATCTCTATATAGTTTGCGGTAATCCGAAATGTGTATTTATTACAGATACACAAGGTAATGTCCAGAAAACAATTTTACTGAATGATAAGATATTTGGCAATCCATTCTACTTACTGCTGAGTACGGATCTGAGACATATCTTCATCAGTGACCAGGGCAGCGACAGTGTCGTCAGTATAACATTACAAGGTGATATATCTGCTGAATACAAAAATAAAGACTTTGAATCACCACGGGAAATGATGATGCTAGACGATGGATCCTTGCTTATGTGTTTCAGTGGGCTAAACGGCAGCATACGTCGTCTCTCGGGTGATTTGAAGCAATGTCACACAATGATAGATGGTCTGTCGTACCCACGGTCTATATGCTATAATCGTGATCAACATGAGGTCTATGTCGGGTGTTTCACTGATCAGATGATTGTATTGAGTGCAAAATGATGTTTTATGATACAGCAAACATTTTGGATCATGCAAAAGTGCAATATTGTGTCATTTTTCATATGCATTTTCTAGATGTTGAAACGGTGTTAAAGAAATGGATTTTATCAATCTAAAAATTTATTCTCAACCAATTATTACACAAACTCATTTTATCTGCTTAAACAGTACTGCAGTAGTGATAAACAAGAAAGCTGATGAATGACATTTTAACCCTGAAATATTGATCCTGGTCTGTATTAAAAGTTTCTAACCTGTTTTATTGCATCCATTTTCAAAGTTGTACCTATAATGAAAATAATCGTTTTTCAGGGGTGGAACTAGGATTTTGGTTAGGGTGCATAGAGTTTTTAGAGCATCCGAGTCTTTTTGTCAAGTAAACCTCAAATGGTGCAATTTGAGGTATACTTGGCATAGTTTGAGTATGAATGTTTTGCTTTTTTTAATTTTCTTATTCATTTATCTATTTATTCAACCAAATTAAAATGGGAAACTTGTCCGCCTTAGTGTGGTGTGCATTAAGGACTTTGTCTTTGGTGATTTTGTCCTACATGATTCAATTTTAGGTTATCAAACACGTATGCTCGCCGAATTTAGGGGCGCATTTTTGTTGATCCAGCCCTTTCTGATACAGATCATGCTTAGGTTTTGTCTTTGATGGCTTATTTAATGATATATTCATTTTTTAAGTTATCACCATCTAAATGGATAATTTCATTGAGTTACACAGTGGTGTGCGTGCGTGTGTTTGTGTGTGTCAGTCTGTCTGTCTGTCACAAATCTTGTCCGCACTCTAAGTCGAACATTTCTCATCGGATCTTCACAAAACTTGAATAAAATGTGAATTACTGATCGGAACCATTCATCCAAATCACCCAGACCTAAAAAAAATACTGATCGGAACCATTCACCCAAACCACCCAGACCTCCCAAAAATTACTGATCGGAATCACCGAACTACTTTGATTCACTTAATGATTAGACAGGTGTGGGAAACATGCGCTTTTCTCAAAAGCAGCTCTAGTATTTTTCTTCACATTCCTGCAAGATTGCGATTTTTTTCTATTAATTTGTACAGAATCTCCCGCATCAAAGATCAAGTTTGAATATTTACACTTAGAGACAGTTCCTTAAATTGCTGTCATTTTAAGGGTAGTTATACAGACAAAGGTTACTTATCAATCATCCTTTTTATGTACTGTATTTCATTAATTGAAGGGTCACCCATTACAAAGTAGGAATAATCGTTGGAATTTTTAGCTGCCAAGGTGAGGTGAGCTTTTGTGACCGCCCTTCGTCCATTTTCCGTCCATCGCCCGTTCACAATTTCTTGCGTACATTTTGCAATTGATTTTAATCAAACGTACACACAACTTGTACTGACATATGATCTCGGTTCCTTTCGAAAATTGACCAGATCCCATCATGGGTTCCAGAGTTATGGCCCATTAAAAGGCAAAAAATTGCTATTTTGGCTTGTAAACACGATAGAGACCACATTTTGTAATTGATTTTAAACAAACATGCAACAATTTGTATTGGCATGATATCTCGGTTCCTTTCGAAAACTGGTAAGATCCCATTATGGGTTCTATAGTTATGGCCCCATAGCCTGTAGGTTCAAAGCCAATCTCTGACAATTGCGTCAAAGAGTCGATGTTTGGCTCAGTGGTTTGTTGGACTAGTACCTTAGTGACCCTGTTAGAATCCCGAAGCGGCAGTAGGGATTTTTCATCATAAAATGCTATGCTCCTTGATTTGTTATTGCTAAAAGTCGCAAGATTATAAATACAAAAGGCAGAACTGCTGCAGAAACATTTATATTAATTGACCACCATTACATAACTGAAAGATGAACTAAGCATCCATATCTTTTTGTTAAACTTGCTGAAAGTTGCCTTTTAGTCTATACATCTTAATTATGTTATTTCTTTGGTAATAGATAATGAAATCTCTGTCTGGGAGTATGTTTGTGATACTAAGCCATTGTGTGGTGATCACTTGTTGTGTTCTCCGTTATATTGTATTGTAGTCTAGATTAGATCAGATTTTGTTCAGTGAAGTTAAACCAGTCAGGAGTTTTATACCACATTTGCTTGTGCTATATGTGTTTTGATATATAAATTGCTTCTAAAATTATTTAACAATATTATGGGTAGGGGAAAATAGGGGAGAAAGGGTGGAGGTGGGGGGGGGGGGGCTCAGTGTCCTGAATGACTGGGGTTGCTGACCTTGTATAACTTGCCTTCCACCTCACCGAGCTCAGGTCATCCTGTGAAGATGCTATCCATCTGGGTATAAAAGGTTACTATTCTACCCAAGTTCCTGCCCATGCCAGAAACAGTGTTGAGAGAAGAATTTGTGAGGTAACAGTCTCCATTAAAGCAGGAAAGTCATTGTATGATCTAAAATTATGTCAGAGTGACTTAAATTCAACAAAACAAAACAAATATAATGCTATGATGCCTATATATGGCTTCATGAAAGTTGTAAGTTAATTCCACTTTTGTTTTAAATTTATTTTACTCAGACAGCAAAGTCAGTTAACAAGAAGTTTGCTCCCTTGGCAATAGGAGGTTGGGATAGGGAGAGGTGGGTATTTAGGCTGATATGCAACCAGCCACTTAAAATGCATTCATTGTTTTGCATAGATAGCAGTAAACTTACCATTACCCATCTGTAAAAATGTACAAATGATGAATAAGTTTTTTATTGCAACTCCCAACCTGCTACCTTCCTTGCAGCTCAAGTTGAGATCTGGCTGAAATATTGTTCATACAGTTTATTTTAAATGTGATGTTGTATGATTACTTAGAAAGCGTGTTTTTTTGCAGTTGAGAATAGATGATAGGTAAAGTGAAGATTCAACTTGCCAAATGTTATTGTACAGTTATAATATCAGACATGTTTCAGTTTTTGAATATTATGCAGTAAAGAAAACTGAGGGTAATTTTGACACTATTGTGTCTACATATAAATATATAAGGTTATTTAGTGCTTATTCATTCAAAAAATTCTTAAAACAATAACTATAGATACATGTTTTGTCATACAGGTTGATCCATTTTGACCCCCAGCACTGGCGCTACCCTTGACCAATGGTGATCAAGGAACCCAAAGTACAACAAGGCCCCAGACTGCCAAGGCAAAGTAAGGAAAAGTACTGACATACTAGCCTCTGAGGCAAAGTAAGGGAAAGTACTGACATAGCTTCTGACGCAAAGTGAAATGTTGATGGGAAACAGACTTCTGACTTATCAGGGTAGAAAGTAGAATGTGAATATACTTTAAGTAGATAAATACAGACAAGGAATGCATGAGTGCCAATCTAGATGGCTGTAGAACTTTTGTATGAGAACGTTAAAAAATATAGACATATCGTCAGCAGACATGTCGTAAACAGATGCTGACATATTATCAGCTGATGTTGACATATCATCAGCAGACATTGACTTACATTCAGCAGACATTGACATCATCAGCAGTCATTGACTTATCATCAGCCGATATTGACATATCATCAGCTGACATGTCACAATCAGATGCTGACATATCATCAGCCGACGTTGACAAATCATCAGCAGAATGTTAACATATCACCAGCTGACAATGACTTGTCATCAGAGGGCAATGTATCTGGCTTGATTTTAAAGGAGCTACTGGTAATTTTTTTTGAGAATACAATGAATTGAAAGGCTTATACAAATACATTTGCAGTATTGAACTAATGGTTGTTCATGATGATCGAATTCAATTTTTTCTATTTTACAAATACTCTATGTTTGAATAATAGTTGCCGTTATTATGAAGATTGACATATAAAAGCTATTATATACAACTAGTTAAGTTGTCTATTTTTAGCCCATTGTAAATACTGTGTGTTGTATATATTGAAATTGTGCTAGATACTAGTGTTCAAATTGAATCGAAATTCACAATCTTATATTCTGTGATATATTTCTTAGAGAGCATAATTTTATTATATAATGTGTTTTGAAATGTTTTTTGCTTTATTTGAAGGCACTTTCATATGTTGTATTTTTAATGCCTTTGTCAAACTGTTTTATCTATTATTATTTTGCCATAGATATTAATAGTAATTCCATACTTTTATACTATAGTCTTTATATGTGAATTCGATAACTGTAATTTCATGTTACATGTGCACAACAATTCCAAGTTGTTATAATTTTACAGTGTTTTGTGATTTTTCAATTGAAGTGTCTAACACAAAAGTCATATCTCCATAGTTTTGATAGCTTTCCTCAAAATGATGAAATTCGAGAGATATTGTTTGATTTTGATATAAATACAGTCTTTGAAATTATCGACATAAGAAGTGTTGAATATCTGTATTTTTAAGGTACATGATATAAAATATACGTATCATGGAAAATAAAATCATGGGTCTAGGTATTAATGTTAATTTCAGAGACTTGTATTTTGAGCACTTGTTAGCTAATCACATGATTTTACCATTCTGACATGACAAAACAGCTCAGTTGTGTACAAAGTTGTCAATATATTTTTATGTTTTTAAAGTTTATGTAAATCATAAACAGGTGTCTACTATCTGTTTTTGAATATTCTGTCTTATGAACTTTTATGAATTATTTATTATTATATGTGATAGTATTTAAGTTTGTGTATTGTTTTTACATTTTGAGCAGTTTATTTATATATATATATATATATATTTATGATAGGCCAATATTTGGTGTGAAACTACATCATTTAGTATAAATGAAAAGCTAGAAGCATTTTTTAATTATTTTGCATTAGTCTAAATGTTAGTCAAATTCATCTTTTATAATTCTCATTTACCGAGAATTTCTTTACATTCCATGAAGTTTGGATCTTTTATAAGTCAATCTCATTTACCAAGAATTTCTTTACATCCCATGAAGTTTGGATCTTTTATAAATCAATCTCCTTTACCGAGAATTTCTTTACATTCCATGAAATTTGGATCTTTTATAAATCAATCTCCTTTACCGAGAATTTCTTTACATTCCATGAAGTTTGGATCTTTTATAAATCAATCTCCTTTACCGATAATTTCTTTACATTCCATGAAGTTTGGATCTTTTATAAATCAATCTCCTTTACTGAGAATTTCTTTACATTTTATGAAGTTTGGACTATATTTACAAAGTTGTTTTTTTACCCTCCACTCACATTATACATTCTGAACTATTTCTTTGTACACTTAAACCAATCTGTCTCATACATTTACATTTGTCATTATGAAATTGTAACACTCCGTCCACCATGTACATTTATTGGAGAAATATATTTATTTTATCTATGTTGCTTAAATATGTTTTTGTGCAGTTTGTTCTATATTTGTCTATTTTCCATAATGCAATAATGCACAAAGGGGCAACTGTAGATGTTCTGCTACCTTCAGAAGTTTTAAAGTCCATGTTTGACCTATAATCATGCCGTTTAAAATTTAGGAAACGTTTTTAATCTTTTTTTTTCCAGTTGTCAAATAGTAAGTGCAACTGCAAACAGTTTAATATAACTTTGTTCATGAATTATAGAGGGCTGAGCGCGAAACTATTATATCTTGTTCCGTATTTATGTACAGTTACAATATACTTCCATGCTCAACCCTTAGTATGACTCATCATGACAAATGTTGCCTATAGAAAGTACACGTTTTATTCAGTGTACCGTTCCTTCTGGCAGCATTTCTTGGACTTTATATAAATCTAAAATCAAATCAATAAAAGTCTTGACATTTATGTGGTATGTATCCTGGAAAAACTCTTTAGCTTTTATTATAATGGTTTGGACAGGTTTTGTTGTTTTGGGCACATCATTTTAGAAGTTAGGAAACATTTTTTTAAACTTTATTTTTCCGGTTTTCAAATGTTTCATGCTTGTGTTAGAATGGGTTGTGATAGACTGTCTATGGTCACTTGTGATAGATGTTTTTGTTATGAAATGTAGAAAATAAAATATGACTAGAATAAAACTTAAATGAATTAGATCTTGTTGTTTTCATAACTGAATTTTAAGTGAAATCGCACTGAGTATATGCATGTAAGATTCTTGAAGATTGACTTTAAAGTATCACAGGCCCAGGAGCAGGGGAATAGGGGGGTTTGGTTCCCGCAATTTTGAAAGTGGGGGAAGGGGACAGCATAATTATGCTTTGACCCCAAAGTTATGATAAGAAAACTCTCAGAAATAATAGAAGGTAAAAGAAAAAGATGCCAATGTGAAGGAGCATTTAGATGTACTGATAAGCATTTTGATAAGATGTCTATTGTCCAAAATAGGGGTAGATTAGGATGACCAGTCCCCAACCCGGCCAATTATGAGATTGCTCCTACATATTTGCGTTTTTGTGTGTTAGGGAATCCCCTGATGGGGATAAATCATCATGTTCTACGACTTTGGAAAGTGGCCAAGTTTAAGAATAAGGTCTGGTGCGTTCTATAAACGAGTTCAAGCTCCAAATGTTGTTTTTTGACTGACTGGTGATCTCCATGTAACATTGTCTAATTGTTGTACATTGTCTATGTACTTTCGTTTAATTTCAATCATTTATACATCCGTATATATGCTGTGTTGGGTTTCTTTCCGAGAAAGCTGCGTTCTTGGAGATTCTTAATGGATCTTTGCCCTTTTTTAATTCCTTATGTTAATCACATGCAGAGGCAACACCTTCACCACCCTCACCCCAACCACCCACAAACGCACCCCCATTGCAGGTTCAAACATAATTCTGTAATCACAGAACATTGAATGGGTTGATACTGAATGACAATACCGAATCAAAGTATAAGAAGAATAAACGGTTACTATACGAAAATAAAAATATACAGTCCAAAGAGTTACACATAGCTTTGCATCAGTTATACATAGCTTAGTGTTAGTTATACATTGCTTTGCATCGGTTACACATAGCTTTGCTTCGGTTAATCATTTCTTTGCGTCAGTTATACATAGCTTTGCGTCGGTTAATCATTGCTTTGTGTCAGCTTTACGTCAGTTAATCATTGCATTAATTGCGTTAGTTATACATAGCTTTGCATCAGTTAAACATAGCTTTGCGTCAGTTATAAATAGCTTTGTGTCGGTTAATCATTGCTTGACGCCACTTACACATATAAGCTTTGTGTTAGTTATAAATTGCTTTAATTGCGTTAGTTATACATAGCTTTGCATCAGTTAAACATAGCTTTGCGTCAGTTATAAATAGCTTTGCGTCGGTTAATCATTGCTTGACGCCAGTTACACATATAAGCTTTGTGTTAGTTATACATTGCTTTGCATCGGTTACACATAGCTTTGCTTCAGTTAATCATTTCTTTGCGTCAGTTATACATAGCTTAGCGTCGGTTAATCATTGCTTTGCGTCAGTTACACATAGCTTTACGTCAGTTAATCATTGCTTTAATTGCGTTAGTTATACATAGCTTTGCGTCAGTTAAACATAGCTTTGTGTCAGTTATAAATAGCTTTGCGCCGGTTAATCATTGCTTTGCGTCAGTTACACATATAGATTTACGTCAGTTAATCATTGCTTTAATTGCGTTAGTTACACATAGCTTTGCGTCAGTTAAACATAGCTTTGCGTCAGTTATAAATACCTTTGCGTCGGTTAATCATTGCTTTGCGCCATAGCTTTACGTCACTTAATCATTGCTTTAATTGCGTTAGTTATACATAGCTTTGCGTCAGTTATAAATAGCTTTTCGTCGGTTAATCATTGCTTTGCATCAGTTACACATAGCTTTACGTCAGTTAGTCATTGCTTTAATTGCGTTAGTAATGCATAGCTTTGCAGTTCTACATAGCTTTGCATCAGTTATAAACAGCTTTGCGTCAGCTATACATAGTCTTTTTGATGTTGCATATAGCCTTGCTGATTCTTGCCACTGCCTCGATACGACTGCATTGGTCCTCGATTCGTTTTATATTGTTCATTATTATTACGGTCGCCCGTAGATGAATGAAGGGTACCACTTGTATCTCATGATAGTCTGTTGTGTATTGTACCGTTGGCGAGAAAGTAAAAGTGTTAAATGCCACTTGTTACTGTCTTTCTACCGCTACAGCTTTGCCTTGGTTCTTGGCTCGTTGCATGTCTTTTAATATTATTACCGTCACCCGTAGAATAATGGAGGATGTCACTCGTTCGTCATGTTGTCTCTTGTGCTGTGCGGTAAAATCATTGGCAAGAAAGTAAAAGTGTAATACCGCGCCTAATATCTTAATAATTCTTTAGTAAAAATTGTATTTTGTGTAGAAAATGCGCTTGATTGTCTTCTGGTTAGCTTACTTCTTTCCCGGATCTAGCTGGTTACCCGGTTAGATTTTCTGGCTGGCTTTTCACCCAGACTTTGAGCGGCTATATTATTCCATTTACATAAAATATGATAAGCGCGTTTTCATATTTCATTCATATCTGACATCGAGGGTCTTTTGTGCTTTGAATTTGGCATTTAACATAATGAAATAAAACCATGTATCTTGCATACATGTGTGTTTCTGATATATATTTTGTTTTAAAAAACCGTCAAGCTTAAAGAATGCAAGATTAACCAATGTAGCAAAATAGGTTGCTAGATACTGTAGACACGTCTTCATCAAGCATTTCATATATTTATATTTACGCTATTTTTATTTTCCAGTTGGATGGGGTAGTTTAAAGTAGTGGGCCCTCAATTCCTGTATGATTATGTTTTCTCTTAAGAAGTGTGACATTCTCCGGACATACACCTACATATTACCTCACGTGCATTTTCCGTAAAAAGAACGGGGAATGCCGAAATATCATTCGGATGTATTTGCGGGTTCACTACCTTGAAGCATAATGACTTATTAATATTTTTTGCATTTGTACATATGTCTCTTATCTTGCTTTGACTGGTCGGATGATGAATATTTTACTCTAAATGGCGATCAAATTACATATTGTATCCACAAGTTAAGCTATCAATTAACATTCATCTTTTTGTGCTTTACTGAGATAAAACGTTTGTTTTCACAGTTCAGTTTTTCTTAACAATTCGTATTATCTAGGTCAGTACTTTACGATATATGCACGAGTCCAACAGGACACCAGGCCCTTCCAGAATAATTAAAAATTTTGTTTCATGTATTTCATTGAGCATAAATTAACCACAAATTGGACAATAACTCTTGTTTTTAATTTCTGTTAAGTCTACTCTCAAATGTTCTGTTGCAAAGTCACAATAAATACACTACAAGTAGTCTGTCGGGCCGCTATGCTGCTGGATTTAAAACTTTCACAGTAATAAAAAGATTTTTTTTTCAATAAAATACAGAGGGGTGATAACTTATTAAAGTTTATTTGGGGTAGACATGGTTTTATTTGCCCTTGACTGCTGTAACAATAAAGTTCAATTTATTTAGGACATGATATTTATAGACTCGTTCTTGAAAAGGAAGTAAAATTAGGTTAATGTTAACCGTAACTACAGAAATTGTTTTATTTTTCTAAATTTCTTTTCATTTTACACACATTTATCTCCGGTGTTTCTTTCAACGGGAAATTATGTGTCGTGTTGCGGAATACTTTACTAAGTAACAATTATTTTAGCAAAATAAACAGACATTTTATCAATCTAAAATTCAACACTAGTTCAAAGTTTGACCTTTAAAGATCCTCTAATATGGCAGTATCGGGTAGGAAGGTTGCCGATTTTCAAGGTTCCCTATCCAAAGGCTCAGCAGAGGACTTTGACCATAGATGTGAACCATGTTTGGCGATTGGTCAGCAAATAGAAGCTCATGGATTTTGTGTGGACTGTCAAGAACACTTGTGTAAGAACTGCTTTGCTTATCATCAAAGGTTAAAGGCTAACAAACACCATCAGCTGGTAAACAAAGATAATATGGCTAAACATGCTGTTAGCAAGGAGTCAGACAAATGTACCGAGAAGTGTCAAGTGCACAAAAAGGAAGTGATTAAATTTTTCTGTCCAAAACATGAAGCTCTCGGCTGCAACGATTGTATCGTCCTGAATCACAGAGCATGTGATATTGACTATATACCTGATAAATGTGCAGGTATTGGGGACAGTGCAGAGTTCAGATAGTTACTAAGGGAGCTTGATCAAAAAGTAAATGAGGCTGACAATGTTCTAAAGCAGGCTTCAAATAGAGAAAAAGAACTAGATTTTTGCTATGATAAGCTGCTCAAAGAAATAAAAATGTTTCGCATAGAGATAAATGATCGTTTAGACCAACTACAAAAGCAAATCAAGTCAGATGCTGACAAAAAGAAGTTAACAGATAAACAAACAGTAAAGAATATACTTGAAACATGTACAAACATTTCTTCAGATGTCAAACAACTACAGTCGAGACTTCAAGATTACAAAGCCTCACAGCAGAATGGACAACTTTACATTATAATGAAGCAAGCTAAATCAAAACTAAAGTCAGACGAAATAAAGGAGGCAGACAGAAGTTTAGAAAAAACAAACATGCAATACACATTTGATCAAAACCAAGACCTGACAAACATGCTTTCAAGACAAAATGCATTTGGAAAGCTCAGTCTTTCGTCTTCTTTTGTAACTTCAAAGGTCAGGAAGCCTATCGACAAATTAACCCGCAAAGAAAACATAAATGTAAAGACGAAATCGGACCAGAAGGAATGCAGGATCACAGGTTGTGTTGTTCTGTCCTCAAACAAACTTGTGGCGGCTGACAATAACAACGTTAAACTGAAAGTTGTTGACATAAAAAATAAAGCTGTAATAGAAGAGACAACACTTTCTTCAGAACCATGGGACATTGCAGTAATGCCTCAGGACCATATTGCTGTGACAATGCCAAAGACGAAAGAGATCCTTATAATGACAACAGCAGGTAAACTATCAACTGTTCGAAAGTTTACAGTTGCAGGAGACTGTAGAGGTATAGCCTATCATCAAGGTCATCTCTATACAGTTTGCATAAATCCGAAGTGTGTATTTATTACCGATACACAAGGTAACGTCCAGAACACAATTTTACTGGATGATAAGAGAATTATCATTCCATTCTGCTTACTGCTGAGTACGGATCTGAGACATATCTTCATCAGTGACTATGGTAGCCACAGTGTCGTCAGTATAACATTACAAGGTGATATATCTGCTGAGTACAAAAACAAAAACTTTTCATACCCAATGGGAATGATGATGCTAGACGATGGATCCTTGCTGGTGTGTTGCAGAGGCGACATACATCGTATCTCGGCTGATTTGAAGCAAGGTCACACAATGATAGAAGCTCTGTCGTTCCCACGAACAATTTGCTATAATCGTGAACAACATGAAGTCTATGTCGGATGTTTTGGTGATCAGATGATTGTGTTGAGTGCAAAATAATGAGTTTTATGACACTCCAAACATTTGGTACATGCAAAAGTACAATATTGTGTTATTTTTCATATGCATTCTTTGTATGTCGAAACGATGTTACACAAATGGATGTAATAGATCTAATCTTTTAATCTCAACCATATTATTACAAATGATCTTTTTTTTTTTTTGCATATACGCTAGTGGTACAAAAAAAAAAGATAAACGAAATTTTAGCAGTTTAACCCTGACTGATTGATAGGTAGTAATATTATCAGATTCTGATCTGCATTTCTAACCTGTTTTATTATATCCACCATTCTTGTTGTGCATATATATAAAAAAGAAGCCTTTTCGAGGGTGGTTCCAGTGTTTTGGATCAGAGTGTGTGGGACTGTAATTTTTAGGGGTCCCGAGGATGTACGCCTCAAAAATGTTTTATAATGTACAACTCAAATAGTGCAGTCTGATGTATATATGACATAGTTTGAGCATTAATATTTTACACAATGTCATGTCTGACATTTGTGGAAAAAGCAATTTGAATGAGTTAGGCTATCGAAAGTGTATCTCGCCGGAAGTTTAGAGACGAACGCCAACTGCGCCCCAGGACCGCCCTTTGTTTGAATAGGCTTTTCACTAAGCCAAGCTTTTTATATTGATTCATTTTTTGGCGGATCAGGCACCTCCTGTTATATATGAATACAATGTCAATTTTAATGAAATTTTGCGCAGTAAAAAATGAACACATGGCCTTTAGTATATTGAAATAGAAGGTATAGATCCATGTGCTTGTTTTTGAGATATTTGCACATGATTAAAGAGATATGTGTATTTCAAGCTGATCATGAGACAATTCTTTAATTATTTTTATGTTTCAGATGTTTAGATATAATATTTTAACTTTAGAAAGATTGTTACGTTGCCATTGTAACCAATTTACCCAACAGCTGTCATTAATTCATAAAATGATTTTCATTTCCGTACGCCGAATCCAGGCTTTATTCTATGTTTTGGGATAAATGATATAAATAATGTTACGCCATTACTTCAGGTTTATCAAACGTGCAGAAGTACCTTTAAAATGTATGAAGATAATTTATTAATTGCCCTATTTATGTCTTGCTTTTGTTTCAATAATGCTTGAATTGAAGGATCATTATCATCCCTTGCAAGGAATTTCGCATAATTGCATATGTTGTAAATATCTTTATCATGTTTTTACGAGATTTTGTTTTCTCATACTATCCGTTTTCATCGTCTTTACCTTAGTTTTCTTAACAAATTTGTTGTTAATAACTAGTTAATAACTAACTTTGCAAGATTGTACAAAGTTAAAATTAAGTATGTTCGCTTATAAAAGTATACATTAAATCTCTAAGGCAATTGACATTATATTACATAGTTGTTACAAAGTAAAAGGAGACAGATCCATGACTGACATGACTGAAGAATTTGTCTCATTATATAGCTTGAAAAAGAAATGTATATATTAAACGTTACGTCCATCCCCTCGTACAGTAATCCCCTCTCAATGCTATCAGTTATGCGAAACATATACACCAATAAATTAAGTTATTTATTGCTTTATTTCGTATTGCTTTGCATATGTCGGTCAACTCGACCGGTTTATATAGCCAACCGTGGGCAGCGCGAACGGTTTCCGCGCAGTAACATGGAAATCAATTAACTTATAACGTTCAAACTGGGCTTATGAAAAGTAGATGACCTCTATTTTAATGGCGGTCTATAGGTCAAAGGTCAAGGCTACATGGGCCTGAAAGTTGAAAACTCAATAACGTGAGAACAACATGATCCGGAACCTTCAAACTTATTGGCATGATTGGGCTCAAGAAGAATAAACTGATGACACCTATTGTTTTATTGGGTCAGTACGTCAAAGACCAGAGTCACAGGGGCCTGCCCGTTTAATAACTTTATAACCCAGTACAGCATGATTAGTCTTTTGAAGTAGATGGCCCTGGCTGTTTTTGGGGTCAGTAGGTTACAGCAAAAGTCTCGGGGCCTAAAAGTTGAAAACTGTTGCCGCTCAATAACTTGAGATTTAATTGTCCCAAACCCTTCAAAGTTGGTAAGATGATTAGGCTTAGAGTGTAGATGGTCCGTATGTTCCCTCACCCCTTTGAAAAAAGCTGGGGAATCTTGCTTTGCACACGTCGGTCGGTCTGTCACGTACGTACATAAGACCTGTGTAAGTGATTTATAAATGAGTTATACAAATAAAAGCAGGCATGCATTTTCTTCATTTAAAGTTATCTTCTGTCATTGTGTCTTCATCTTAAAACGTTTGTTATCCAAAATATGTCTAATAATTTTAATTGTAATTTGAAAGATAACGTATCGACATATTTACTTCCATCACTTGGATAGGTAAATAAAAAACTATTCATATTTCCTTTTTGCAAATTTCTTGAAGGTACAATTTTCACATCTTAAAAACAATAACAACGTCAAAAACAACTTGATGAGAAAAAAGCTGAACTGGTTAGAAATTTTGAACTTTATTTTTCAACTTTGAACAACACTTTTGGCTTATTAACTGAGTAGATAGCATAATTCACATAGAAAAATGTTTTGGATATAATAAATTATATAAACTTGGAAATGTTTGAATTTCTTTGTAACAGTCATGTGATTTTCATCATGATAAAAGTGATTAGTATGTACCGCTAGTGGAGGTAAACTCTGCAAGGGATTTGATATACATAAATTTGCATCGTTTTCATCAATTTCAGCCCGCCCGCTTAGCTCAGTAGGTAAGAGCGTTGGTCTACGGATCGCGAGGTCGCGAGTTCGATCCTCGGGCGGGGCGTATGTTCTCCGTGACTATTTGATAAACGACATTGTGTCTGATCATTAGTCCTCCACCTCTGATAATTCATGTGGGGAAGTTGGCAGTTACTTGCGGAGAACAGGTTTGTACTGGTACAGAACTCCAGGAACACTGGTTAGGTTAACTGCCCGCCGTTACATGACTGAAATACTGTTGAAAAACGGCGTTAAACCCAAAACAAACAAACAAACATCAATTTCAGTTATATTATAACATATTAATATTATGCCTAAGGCAGTGGATCAGTAATGACAATCGGCAGTCCCGGCATATCATCATCGTATGCTATTTCGGCATCCTTCGAACATCACTGAGAAATGCCCACATCGCACCAGGAGAACACGTATTTGAACGGACAATACCGATTGTCATTTTGGGTCCACTGTGTTAATAACTATGAGAAGAAACGAAACAACATTTGAACAGGAATCAAAATTTGTTAATTTATAGCTGCTTGTAAAATGAGCGCAACATCATAAACATCCTGTATAATACATGTTATTCACTGAAAATAAAACTCTTATCATTTGTAACACTGAAATATCTTTCACTTGTGAATGAAAGAATTTACATTTTACGTGTGCCTGCACCGCTGGAGCTGTGCTCATGACGCAAGTTACGTTCGAACCCATGGCCCATACGTTGAGTGGTCGGCACAATAACCGCCAGACGGATGCTCCCGTTTATTTCGGTCTGAAATCACACCTAAATATCATATGTCATTTTGCAACTTTTCAACTTCTTTACGTTGGAAGACGACCCCAGTTATCCGTCCGTGCAGTAGAAGCCAGATGGATTGATTCCTCACATTAAAGAATTCTACACCATAAGCGAGGTTTCAAACCACCACAGCTGCGAGGAATGATAAATACCTAATCATTATAGCCAAGTACCCTGACATTTAGGCAGATTTATACTTTCGGTGACCAATAAATATTTTACTTGTTTCAAGATTTTAAATACGAGTGGTCAAATTTGAAAGCCAATTTTGAAAAGAATAAGTGTTGACAAAAATTTAATGACCGGAACAGTTTAAACAATAATGAGCATTTAACACAAAATTATAAGTTTAAGACAACAAAGCTCTCTAACTATAATGGAGAATTTCTCCTTGAAGATTAATTAAACTGCTGAATGACATTCATTAGAAAATCGTATAAAATTTTACATGATATTTGTGTACGTTGATAAAAAAGACAGTGAAGACTTAAATTTAAAAGCTTCTAAATTGCTTAAAATACTAACGACTGAATACAAAGCACTATGACCAACCACCGATTTTGGTAATAGGCCACATTTTTTCAATTGTTCATTTTGTATAATTATACTCGTGTATGCGGCAAATCTAGGATTGAATAACGTTATACATTACATTGTTACACGTGATTTATTTATAGACTTGCATGTGTTCTAAAAAAGTAGGTGATTCCCCTCAAGTATCGGAAATATAGTTCGTCTATAAACAATAAATTTCTGGTATGACTTGTTGAGACCACATGCATAATATGAATGGTGATATTCGCCTTTTTATTTCAAGTTAAAGTGTTTTAAAGCACTTTCATTCTGTCTCGGTTATTACTTAATTTATTTCATGTAAACATCTTCTTGTCTCATATCATCATCCATGTCATATGATACAAAGTTAATAACTCTGATTTAAATAAGCCCGCCCGCATAGCTTAATATGGGGGAGAGCAGATCTACAGATCGTGGGGTCGTGAGTTCAATCCCGGGGCAGGGCGTATGTTCTCCGTGACGATTATAAAGAAGACAACGTGTTTGACATTATTTGTCCTCCACCTCTGATTCATGTGAGGAAGTTGACAGTTACTTGCGGAGAACAAAGTCTGTATTGGTACAGAATCCAGGGTCACTGGCTAGGTTAACTGCCCATCGTTGTTTAACTAAAATGCTTAAAAGGCGTTAACCGAACCAAAAAAAAAAAAAAAAAAAAAAACCAAGATGACTTAAATATGTTCATTTTACTTAGAACTACTTCAGGTAAAAGTTTGATTCATTTGAAGTCCTTACGTCTGTCTGTGTTATTACTGAATGGATTAGATTGAAACTGACAATATCTGTTCTACATCATATATTACAAGATCCATGAAGTGTAAATGTGCGTGACATTTTTTTCCGAGACAGCTCTTGTCATTTCTGGTGTTTGATTTTTAGCTCACCCGTCACGTAGTGACAACGTGAGCTTTTATGATCGCCCTTCGTCCGTCGTCCACAATTTCTTGTGAACACGCTAGAGACCACAGTTTGTAATCAATTTTAATCAAACTTGCACACAAGTTGTATTGGCATAATATCTCAGTTCCTTTCGAAAACTGGCCAGATTTGGTAATGGATTCCAGAGTTATGGCTCCTTAAAAGGCCAAAATTTACCATTTTTTGTTTGTGAACACGATAGACACCACATTTTGCAATCAACATTAATCAAACTTGCCCATAAGTTGTATTGGCATGATATCTCGGTTTCTTTAGAAAACTGGCCAGATCCTATCATTGGTTCCAGAGTTATGGCCCCTTAAATGGCTAAAATTTGCTATTTTGGCTTTTGCAGCCATATAGCATGTATAGACTTCATTTGTGGTTTGATTTGATACAAACTTGCAAAATATCTTCAACAACAATAAATTTTGGATTCCATGACGAATCTGTCAGATCCAGTCATAGGTTCCGGAGTTATTTCATATCTGATTACCTCCCCTTGTTTTAATGAAAATTGATTTGTATTTATAAGTATTTATTGGACTCATTTTAAATTTCATTATTGTCATTAGTTGAACTGAGACAATCAGGGTAGATAACTGTGGACTGATTTTATGTCAAATTACCTCCCAATATTTCAAATTAAAATGGGTATATCTCCGTAACTAATGAAGATACTGATCTGAAATTTTATTTATGTCATCAGATTGAACTGGACAATCAGTGAAGATAGATATTGACTGAATTTATGACAAATTACCTCCCTTTATATTTCATGTTAATGAATATACCTTACCAGCTTGAAACGTTATTTATGTCTTCCATGGTAAGAAATAGTCATGTTAGAAAACTCTTGATTAAACGTTTATAGATGTGACTGTTTTAATAATATATTGTTGTTCAGGCTTGTACTCTGTATCTTTTGCATGCATATACCAATGTATGATTATCTCGCCTGATTTTAATAAAAATCTCGGTAAGTATTTATAGGACTCATTTGAAATTTCATTAATGTCATATGTCGGACTGAGACAAAAAAGGCAGATAACTATGGTCTGATTTTATGTCAAATTACCTCCCTTTGTCTCAAATTAAAATGGGTGTATCTCAGTAACCAATGAAGATACTGATTTGAAATGTCATTTATGTCATCAGATGGACTCGAACAATCAAAGTAGATAGCTTTTGACTGAATTTATGACAAATTACCTCCCTTTATTTTACGTAAATGAATATACCTCACCAGCATCTAATGCGACTGGTTTTAAATGTTATTTAAGTCTTCCAGGGTAAGGAATAGTCATGCTAGTACAAAAATGCAGCATTTGAGCCTAGGACCCTCAAACATTGTGTCTAGATTGGCCCTGACTAGTATGTGACCCATAGGTCAAAAGAGACTGTTACAAGAAAATTTTAAAATATTTATCCTGATGATATTTAATATGTATGCCTATGTGATCTATGTCAAAACTTGATCTTATCATTAAGAGCAACGGTACTTAGGTGAGCGGTATAGGGCCATCATGGCCCTCTTGTTATATTTTCTCCGCAAAATTAAATCCCAGTGAAGGTATGAATTAACCTTTCTTTTCTTTCTTTGTTCCATATAGAATGTAGAATGCCTGAATATAATAATCTGTCATTGGTTGTTGAGCAGATAGGAATATCAGGTTTGAGGGTAACTTGTTTTGGGCGGTAACGAGGCTCTGTCGTAATTTGTTATAATATTTTAAAGCATTTTACGCCACCTTAGATTAAACATCCTTATCTGAAAGAACTCATCAACATTTATTCTTACTATGTACATACTCTCCTTTCACATATGTCTTCCATCATTCAGTACAGTGAATATGAAGCTGTTAATGATATCTATGATGCCATAAAAACATTGAAAACGTTTTGGACTTATAAGATACATAAGACTGTCATTACGCTTTAAGTCAGGTTTAATATCAAAAGGCCGGATAGTCTGAAGCTCTCTAATATGAAAATTTGTCTGTCTGAGGAACCGAAATTGAAGAAGGAACTATTCAAAACTGATCATCAGGAGATGTTGACCTATCGCGATGAAATCTCTCTAGCAAACGACGAAACAAGCAGACAACGAACTAGCACTTGCAGCCGGTCGACGATGAAATATCACTATCAGACGATGGCCTATCACCAGCAAAAATGATGACCTAGCACCAGCAGACCATGACATGTCGCCGGCTGACGATCGACTATCATCAGCAGACATATCGCTACCAGCAGACTATCACTATCACTTGCAGACAAACACATGTGGCAAGCAGACGCTGACGTATCACAAGTAGACTGTGAAACCTGCCAACCACTACCAGACAACGTCATATCGTCAGCAGACGACGAGTACACGTTGATATTGAATTAGTTACTATAATTTTCTAATTGAATCGAAATTCACAATCTTCACAATCTTATATTTTGTGATGGATACTTTCATTATAGAGAATTATTCTCGTATCGATCACGTACAAGTAGTGGTGTGTTGGAAAGAGGGTACCTATGCACGTTCATTAAGTGAGGTCCGCATCTTTTTTCAATTTCCCTATCAATGATTGACCGTCTTTTGGGCAAGTGAATAATTTTTAGAAAGCCAAGTTGCAAACCGTTTACGCACAAAAAAAAAGAAGAAAAAAAAAACACAAAAAAAAAAAACGAGCAACGGCATATGAAGAGGTTATTTTCTCTCTATTCGAATAAATCTCATATTATTTTCGCATCAATGTCTTCCCCTAAAACACATTAAGTACACCATATGCCAGTTAAAATAACGTATTTTGATGTTCATACATACTTGTTCATACTGTCATGCCATTTACATCTAATCTTCATATGCTGGAGGATATGAAATAGAGGAATTTATGTTCTCTTGAGAAATAAATCTATGTTATTTTTCAGTAGGTACACAAGAGCTATAATTTCTGCTTCTATTACTCTAATCCAGTCCATACAATATAACATGCCTCGATTAATCAATTTCACGCACGAGCAGGTCACGGGTGTGGTCAATTTTATCATTTTATATTTCAAACCGGTTTATACCTTCACAAATAACGAAGCAGACAAGTCGATAGTTCGTGTACAAAAATACCTTCATCACATGTTTGAAGAGCTGGCGTTTTCCAGTAAAGTTGCCACAAAGAGGAGGATGCAAGAAAAATGCAGATAAGTTTTTGAACAAATTGTATTTTTTATTTACAATGTATTTCATTAAATTAAAGATGAATGAAAAGTAACAATAATTGGCCACTAAAGCTCTTGAATACAATGTAATTCTAAATATTTCCATGTGTTATTTATTAATATCCAACAAACATCGGTTATTTACGACACACATATATATATATATATATATATATATATATATATATATATATATGATTGCAAATTTGGGAATGAATGAACGCATCTTTCTTTGGTTGTTGCCAATAGCAGTTGAATACTTTGAAAGCGTAACAATCTTCACCAAACTTAAACAAAATGTGTTCGACCATAATACCTCGGCAAAGTTCGATAACCTGCCAAATCGGCCCATGCACTTTGGAATTTTGGTCCTTGAAACTTGTTTTTTTTATAATCAAAGCACTGAAAGTCTGATAAGGCAGTCAGTTATAATCAAAGCACTGAAAATCTGATAAGACAGTTCTGGGAGACATGTGCTTTTCTCAAAAGCATCTCTAGTTTAAGAAATATAATATCGTGGTTATTGTTTTTTGTTCTATTTATATAATTTTGATGGTATCCTCATGATGAGGATGTTGATGGCGACGTTGTGCTATTAATCATACCTTTAATCACAAAAGTAAAATATGATGATGGTGATGATGATGATGATGGTGGTGGTGTTTATGATGATGATTATTAGTCTATGCATTTTACTGTACATTAGGCGATAATTACAGCAGTGCTATATTGACCTTCCGAAACTGGAAATAGTTTTAAAAATTAAACATGCATTAAGTATATACATCAGTAAAATTTTTTGCTTTGTTTTATTTCCAAGCAGGTATTGAAAGGAACTTTCTTTTGGGTGATGGGTGAAGAAAACATACAGCTGGACAATAGAAATTTATGCTGTTATTTGGTAAAGTTGTTAAAATATGTTCTTGGTAGCAATACCTGAAGGTAAGTAGTCCGGTAAAAGCTATATGTTATTAAACCGTCGTCTTTGGTCTGTTTTGCTCTGTCATCTAAATCGGTTAGTGACCAAATTATCTATTTAAACGCTTGTTATCAAAAACTGTTTTGATGTGGTTGTTGTAGAAGCAGATGATAAATTTCGATGTTATTGAAACGTTGTTATTAGTCCGTTTTGTTCTATCGTATGTGATACAGACTACACATAGGTTTGTGTCCGTAATATCTGTGTTAATGCTTGTTATTAAACTGTTTTCCTGCGGCTTTTGTAAAACAGGTTGTCTATGTAGGTTAAATTGATCGAAGTGATTTGTACGGCATATATCATACAAATTTTGCTTTTGAAATGCGACTTTGCTTATTCGGTGCTAGATGCTTTTTATGCATGTATGTATTACGTATGAAAATATTTCGTATTATACTGCCAATGACTTAGTCGTAAGAAATTGCAATAACAATGATTCTTGAATATTGCGTCAGTATGATATCTTACTGCCGCCATCTAACTAATTATTTTCATTCTGAGCGCCAAATCTAGGGTTGTAGGCCTACGCTTTGTGTCATTATCGTTATAATGAATCATTCATCAATAAAAAAAAAAAAAAAACTGTATAGTATTTCTGTTATTTAAAGATTTGAATTGGCGACATTAAACCCATTAAAATAGAAAAAAATAATTTTGATATTATATTTACTTTTATTTAGTTCCTTGTGCATGCAGCTTCTACATCCTCTTGTCATTGGTGTTGTACTGCCGATATATGTTATCATACCGGAGCCAAGAAAGAAGAACTGTCGATACAAACAGTACACTAAGAATAGAAGGGCAGCATGAGAGCACCGTCAAACCATTTGGCGGATTGAATTAGAGACTTTGCTAAATCTAAATATACACTGGGAGTGGCAGGGTGGCATGACCTCGGTAGAGTTCTTTCACCTTGGACTGGTGAAAACAAATGGAAACTTTGCTAGTAGGGTAAGCAAAAACAACTATTAAGTAAAAGTATTGATCTATTCAAATATACGTAATTACATACTTGAATAATGGCTGAATTAAAAAGTACGTGTCTTATAAAGATTACCGCCTGATATATTTCGGATTAGATCCAACAAATTTGCGAGGAAAAAGTTACTGCTATATAGTGTTGATTAGGTAAAATCAAGAGAAATATCAAATAGAGTTGATTATAGCTTATAATGCCATCTTTGAAAGTAAATAATCCAGAAGATCTGATATTTTTAAAGAAATGAATGTTTGCACGTGGCTGTTCAGTAATTAAATACATTATTCAATGTACCTCTTAATGGGCAAATTTTATTTCAAAAAATATTCGGTGGCCCTCAACACACTTTGTGCATTTCGGTATGGCATATTGTATACACGTCTATCAGCATACTTTAGGCAATCAGAGCAAAATCCATTGTCATGATGTTGAGAATTCGTTGAACATCTTGGCCTCGGATTTTCGGTAGCTGCATTTGCTAGCACAATTCGCATTCTTTCCCCTCCATTGTCTAGTATATGTGTGCTTATCATAAATAGAGCTTCAGCATCATAGCGTTGCCTATTTTGTTTCTATGCATTTTGGCTAGAAATCTATCATTTCATGCTTTTTCAATTTTTATGATACTTCCATCTCATACAATATGCCATGATATTTCATTAATTTCTGTAATAATATTATAATAATAAAAGTCACGGCCTTATTCCATTCAATCAGTATTTGTTTTTTATTGTCAATAGTCAGAAGCGACAGGCCTCTCTTACTAATATATCATTTAAATCTAGGCCAATTCTCGTCATGGTTAAAACAACATGTCTCTCAGAGTGTGGGCGTGTCTGTTGCTTCTTATATTCATGTCCTGCTGATAAAATAAATTATAATAGCCATCATTTTGGGTATTTTTGATATTTTACCGATGTATTTGCATTTTTGTGCAATAAGTACTGGTGTCATATGAGAAAGCGTGGGCGTGGTGCTCGATGGACCCACGGATTGAGCTGCTGACACCTTTACCTAAAGACCACCGCTCCCCTCAATCGTTTATCTGTTTAGTTAGGGGGTAATAGTAAGCTCTTTGACACACGTTTGCTGTGAGATCGAATCATAGTCAGTTATGATCAGTTCATTTTTTAATTCAGTCGAATGCAATTTCATCGATATTGAACAAATCCTTACTTCTTTTCATAGAATCATGAAATGAAGAGAAACGTAAGGGTCGTGTAGCTGTGACCTGTCAGTACTATGTGACTCCTTTCTCAATATCTGTATCATTTCTGGTAACATGTTCTATGAATCGGTAACAAGTAGGTCTTTCGGATTTTCTAAACTCCTCTCTTCTTTGACTCTCTCCTTTCATTCTTTGGCTGTCATATCTATTCATTTGTTAAAAGTTGGCATATTAATTTCACCAATTTTATCTTTTGGGTAATTATTTTCAATGATTCTGTCTGATTTCATTCTCCTTTTCTCCAGTTTGTTGGTATCTGTCATGATCATGAATACTTTCATTGATGTCATATTCATCATTTACATGTCTTCAAAAATCTCCTGCGGACGACCATTTTCATGTGTTCTCTTTTGCGGCATTGTCTTTCTTTCTTCGGGGTCTCCGTGGCCAAGTGGTTATGGTCGTGGACTTCAAATCACTTGCCCCTCACCGATGTGGGTTCGAGTCTCACTCGTGGCGTTGAATTCTTAATGAGAGGAAGCCATCCAGCTGGCTTACGGTAGGTCGATGGTTCTACCCAGGAACCCGCTCGTGATGAAAAAATGCACGGATATAATAATGCCATCATAGCTGAAACGTCGCCATATGACATATTCTTGCATACCAGACGGGGATTTCCGGTATTTTTACCGATGCTGGAAAAATCCATCTTACACCCCGGGGTGACTCTCGTGTTTTAAATGACGTATTACGAGCTACATATATGTAGAAGATTTATGTAATTATTTATATTTTATTTAAAAAAAAACGGAATAAAAATCCAATATCTTGACAGTTCCTCTTTGTTCCTGATAGTATATTTCTCGATTCAAAACACGTTATTTTATCAAAAATTCATAACATTACGCTGCAACTGATAAAACAAAACCGGAACTAAACATTGTTATTTGTCTTTGAAACGTCTTTCCTGTTTACGGACGTTGCTTTCCCGCGCTTTGTTTAAATACGCTGCTATAAGAAATAGTTCTAAAAAGAAAGCCGTTCGATTGATTTTATTTTTATTATTATTTCTTGATATCGGTATGCAAGAAAAAAATTCTGTCACTTGTTATAGATGCAGATGGGAATATCCGGCTCTCGGGTTACTGTTTAGGCGGTAACTCGGCTGGAGCCTCGTTACCACCTAAACAGTTACCATCGAGGCCGTAAATTCCCATCTGCACCTACAACCAGTGAAAGAATCTTATATAATTGTGTCGGTGCGACGTTAAACCCATCTAAAACAAAACAAAACATTTTCTTTGTTTCTCTGTAACTCTTGTTCTCTTATTTTATCTCTCCTGAATTCTCCTTCAGTGATTTAATCTTCCATGTTGGTTCTTTTTGTTTTACCCAATTGGCACGATTTATACAAGCCATAATAGTAAGATTATTCGATTTCAGTTTAGTTCTACACACATCAGATTAACAAACATCAAATGACAATGCTCGAAATTCAGGCCGGTTTCATTACAGTTCCAGTTTTCGATTTTGCTCACACAAAGCTCGTATTAACTCACCCAAGTCATATTGTCTATTACATTTGGATTAAGCATCCACGTTCTCACTACGATAGCCTCTCAGGATTCCCGAGTGTAATTTCAGGGTGTCTTCTCTTTACCCTATCCCACCAATCTTCACTCGTATTGAAAGTCTCTTCTCTTTACCCTCTCCCAACAATCTTCACCCGTATTGAAAGTCTGACGTTTAAAATTTTATGCGCCTACAAAATATAATAGTTCTAGCAATTATATAAATTTGTTTGAGATAGGGCATAAAATTGGCCCAATCTGGTGACACACTTTGCATTTGTTACAGGAATAACATCAAGTAACAAGATGTAACATTAAGTAACTTGTAAAGACGTTCAAGTAGTGTTCAGTAGCATGCAAATAGTCGCCTCTTCCCAGACGCACATAACATAAGTAACATCTATGTAACATCCTTGTAACATCCTTGTTACATGCATATAACATTACTAAAGACGTATTTCGCCCAAATTTAAGAAATGAGGTGTAACATGCGTAGGTGATTTGTTTTATGCTTAGCCCAACTCCAATTCAAGGAGCCACTTTCACCGACTTAACAATTCTGTTTTCAACATCAAGAGGAATCGCGGGCGGTCTTCCATGCATCACTGATTCATAATATCAAACCAGCCTAAAATACGAACACCAATGGTGCTTCTTGGTACATTTAAGTTTGCCGATGCCCGTCTAAATGAGTCACCAGATTGTACAGCCTTAACAGCATTCTCTAAATCGTGCTAATTTCACCTTAGAATCTTCCCTCAATCCGACGAGTACGTTGAAAATCAAATGATAAAGGTTATGATGATGACTGATGATGGTTATTGATAATTAATGATGGGACTGATGGTGATGGTGATGGTGATATAAAATTGAAAATGATGACGATGATAATGACGATGGTGGTGATGCTGATGATGATTGAATTTCGCAACAGTTTACTCATAACGGAAAGGTACAAGACTGTCTCAAAAGTTATTTCTACACTTATTCACACATACAAAACGATGTTCTTATACTGAAAAAAAATGAAGGAATGGTTTCATATTTAATAAACGCATTTAGAGTTCATTGGTATACCTGGCACAATAAAACTAATATGAAGATCAGTTATCCTTGCAGGAATTCTCAAATTCTTCAGTTCTGCTAATAGAAAGTTGAAAACCAATGCTTACGTTTTAAATGCGATTCATTCTCTTGTTGAACTTTTCGGGCACACATTTATATCTAGATGAAATATTACTTTGATTTAAAAGTTTATCTTCGAAAATGGCGACTGCATACCCATCAAATGAATACAACAACAACTACTACAACAAAAACAACAACAACAGCAGCAGCAACAACAAAACCTACTACTACTACTAATATAGGCTCCTTTCTGTGCTTCAGATTAGCCAATTAGTTGTGCATGCTTGACAGATCTTTATTACGCAGCTGCATTTCTGCGTGTAGGCAGCTACGCGTCTGCAAACAGTGATTCGGTGGTTGTTCCAACAGTAAATACGTATATATGTTTTCACAAAAAGTATCTTTTGTTATTTGAAATAAAGTTTTATTGCACATGTACGAATTTTCTTTAGAAAAGTCAATTAAGTTCTCCAATCGATTCAGAGAGGATATTTTCTTTTAAGCATATTAGTAACTGAACTCGTTGTTAAAGACACGCATTGCCAAGCTCTTCTGAAGCTAGGTCATATCGATTGCTTGGTAGCCTAAACAGGTGCTATTTATAAAGGATCAGGCGATTAAAGTGCAAACGATGATTCAATGCGAATTGGTGATTATGGTGACTATATTATTATTAGATTATGGTAATTATGGTGATATAGAACACCAGTTTTCCAATGAAAATGTTTATATCATTTTAGTACACAGATGTTTAATATTTAGAATTTCTAGATTCGAAACAATGCACTTGGTGTAATATATTTTTTACATCTTGCAAATAAACTTGCATAATTTATGATGTTTATACTTTAGTTACTATTCTGGTAAAGTACATGTGTATATTGCCTAAACGTATTTCAAAAAGTATCATCCTAAATCTGTAATATATTCAGAAGTAGCACCCGAAAACTGTAACATATCCTGCTGAACTGTAACATTTTATAAAACCGCGAACAATTAGACCCACAGTTATATTTCTACCTCGTTATATAAGTGCATGCCTAAATGGGTTTTGTCGATGCAAATGAGCATAAAATACGGTTGAAATATCTTTAGATCAATTTTTTTTTGGATAATTTTCTATTAAATTTCGAATTTTGTCATAAAATGCTTGATAGACATGAATACACTGTGTTTCACATGTCAAAGTTGCATTATGCGCATCTAATACTGCACATAGTGTGTTTTGGGCGAGTGTTCTATAAAAACAATTTTCGGTTGCTGTGCATTTAGATGTGTTAAATTAATGATAATGCCACATTAGTATTTGAAGTTGATGCTTTAAAGATAAAGAAATCGGACGGATGGAATAATACATATTTTTTTCAATCTTCTGCGCAATGATCTCCCTTACCCGAAAATAGAAATTTCTGACGTAGAAGGGAAGCAACTCCTGCTTGCAGTTTGGCGTTTTTTAAAAAGACTACCCCCAGTCAACATTAGAAAAGTCATAATAGGAAACTTATTTTTTCGTATTGGTATAAAGAAGAGTTTGGTATGTTGGGTTAAAAGCTATAACTTCCTCCTTCCTTTTTACATACACATCTATTTAAGCTTGATTTTTACTTAAAAAATTCATATGATTCCACTTTAAGCAATGTCTCGAAAGGCATAAATACCATTTATCTAGAAATGCAAGTTTTATTTTTGCAAAAAAAGAGAAAAATCTTCACAATTTCTTTGGCTAACAAATCACCGCCAGCAATTATTATCCTCCGAATGCTGTACCGTTATCCAGTAATATTGTAACAGTAGCATCCTAAATCTGTAACATGATATCCGCCACAACCGAGCCTCGTGTAACAGTTCCTCCCCCGTGTTTACTAAGATTGTTCAAACCATGATCCAGGGTTCATTTAAAACCCCGACCCGGGGTCACTTATTTTTTATATGAGTTATGATGACCTCAAGTAATTAGGGGTCACTTTACTTTGACCTTGACCTACTTCTTTGTTCTTTTTTATTACAGCCTTAAAATTTGGATGACATATACAGTTTTGTGTACACCGATTTCAAAACTGACTTTCAGTCACTGTGACAATGAGTGTGACCTACTGACCTATTTCCCTAATATTTTATCATCAGTTTGACATTTGAAATACGTAGCTGATATTATTCAGGTGAGCAATCCAGGGACATCATGACCCTCTTGTTTCTTATTAATGGCGATTTACAACTAGGTATGAACATTTTTAACGGGATGCAATAGATAATTGACTTAGCATGTTTTACCAGACTGACTTTAAAAAACAACAACTTGCAGGCCAGGCATAATTTCCCCGTGTTTTTTGTGGATGTTAGATGAACGTGGTGCTGTAATTAATGATTGAATGCACAAAGTCATACGCTACTATAACAAAGTAGTACGTAAAATAAACTCATGAGTTTTTTTGTGTTCTTTTTTTATTTCATTTTTTAAGAATACAGCATGCACTGAAATGAATTTATCATTGCTTGTAGGTATGGATGAAAATATCTAAATATTTGACGCTCTGTTAACTCTGCATAGCCTTGTTACCATCTAAAACAGTTATCCTCGAGCCGGATATGTTAACTTGCACCTACAATCAGTGAAATAGTCTATTGATTTAACATCAGGCAAAAACATACAAATAATAAATGACAACACGTTCGTTCTCTTATAACTACTACATGTATCTCATATTTTGGCAGATAAATGTGTTCCAGTTAATACCATGCACAATGCAAAGTAAAAGAAAAAAACTACAAGTCATTGTTTTAGAGGAATAAAATATGGGAAATGTAAGTAAAAGGACGTTCATATGAACTGATGCATGCATTAAGGGTAAATATGGTGTAAGCTAGGACATGGACGACTTTCTATGAGAAATAAGACTCGGCAAGTGAAAAATAGAAATGTGTCACCCTGATTGCGTGGCGTGGCGAACCACTCAACTCTGCGTTGCGTTAGGTTTATGAACGATTTTTTTTAGAAACAAGCATTACTAATTCTATGACAATATGCATTATTTAGCTTTATATGAAGTGTTCGAATTATAACTTGATCCAGATAAGCATTGCATATGATACGATATTGTTCTCAAAAAGTAATAAAATTATGCATCCCCCGCCAGATTGTACAGAAGTGTTGGAGTAAATGGTAATAATCTCAACTAAATTTACACGTGCTATAAAACAGACACATTTACACTCCAGTTGAACTCGTGGTTTTCATTCAATTCGGTATATAACGGAAAGAAATTCCTTTAAATTTTCACCACTCAAACAACGTTGGAACCACTTGATCGGCCAGTTTGGAAATATCTTGTTTATTATTTTTATTTTTTCTTCAGTAGTTATACCGCTTATTTGTTCGGACAACGACAAATAATTAACGGAATTAACATAAGTGCCAGGACAATATTCATGGTCATTTTTAGGTTATGATTACCACAAATCGAAAGTCACATCCGAGTGCTGAGATTGACAACAAAAATCATTTCATGCGCAATTCAAATAGTTCCGTTATGTATATCAGTTTTATCACGGATATGTTTAAAGATTGTTAAACTCATCTGTTCAATAAAAACTTTTTTTCAACGATTTTGTTTGATTCTGTGAATGATTATGTCATGTACCTCTCTGTTATCCTTTTAGATAACATTAGCAAATATTACATAATGAAGGTAAATTAATTCGCCCCCTATGAATGAAATGTCCGTATGAATGGAACTTTTTCGTCTTTGGTAATGTAGAACTCAATGACATAATACCCACACTGTGTAATATGCAGAGATAAAGCTGATAAATCATGCGAAATGTAATAATGTTGTTTAAATGGAAACGGACTTCCAGCTACTACTTCGTTATAGATTATGACCTCTGTCTATAATAGCTCATTAAAGGAATAAGGTCAATATTTCAGTCGAAAATGTGCTTCCTTTGTGTAGTCGAAAGAAGTCCATAATAAATAGATCATAGTTTTCCCATATTTTGCGCAAAGTCGTGTAAAACGAGTGCTTTAATTACACTTTTTCGCTACTAGAATACATTCTGCATGAAATGAGACGGTTTTCATGTTCATACACCCCACATGACAAGTTTTGCAGATCGAAACCGGAACTAGGTGTTTATTGCGCGGACGAGAGCAAATATGTGCCATTTTTAGGGAAGCAGACAACAACTGACTGGCATTTCATGAACACCGAAAAGAATTAGTTTCATGTATTATATTTACATTATATCTCCTTTCCATTTGTAAACAAGATAATATTATAAATTGCACATATTTTGTGGCATTTAACATTAAAATCAGCTTCGCATCCTGTTCGCCAAACAGAACAACTGCGACGTCATCTAAGGAACGTTCTCCCTGACTATATATACGCGGAAATCGTCAAAACAGCGGTCGGTAATCACTAAGCAGCGATGACGCAACTTTCGCGCCTTTCCTTTTGCTGTTTACACGAAATGAACGTCATGATTTTAAATTGAAGAGGATAGGGCGAATATAAATATCAATTGCATTAACATTTAACAGTTTGAAATTAACATTGTTTCGAACTGTGTTGCATTCTACCGTGTCGTTCTTTTTCTTTTTTTTTTTTTTTTTCTTTTTGGTTTTTATTTTAATTTTGTACAATTTATGTTATTTCCTCAAGACAAAGACAAATTTCAAAGTGTTAACCACTGCGCAAAACGATCGCAGAGAATTCATTTAACCAATTATTTTGCTAAAAGATACCTCAAAGTATTGCGTAACAATTATAACACAAAATAAAACTGTCGGACAGGAATTAAGCTCCAACACTGACAAATTATGGCCTTGCTCTCTGCATTCAAAAAGAACCATAAGGCAGAAGTAAAACCTATCTACATGTCTTTCAATTTTCCTAACCATCGTATTAGGGAAGGAATAGGGCTAGACTATAATCAGTAACAATCCGGCTTGAAGCGGGGTTCGAGCTCAAAATTTCCCTCATACCGACAAGA
This sequence comes from Mercenaria mercenaria, assembly GCF_021730395.1. Taxonomy (NCBI): domain Eukaryota; kingdom Metazoa; phylum Mollusca; class Bivalvia; order Venerida; family Veneridae; genus Mercenaria; species Mercenaria mercenaria. The sequence continues at coordinate 4,094 of NW_026463203.1, read as the reverse complement.
AAATCGCCCCATCATTACTTCAGTGCTTTGATCTTGAAGATACATTAAAACTGTGGCCGACATTAAAACGATGTATTTTATATCCCTTTTTTTCAAACTAATGGAGTTTTCTTCAGGCATCTATTTTTAGATTTCCTAAGATTATTTAGGTTTATCTATATTCTGTTTAGGCTATTTGCGACTCGTGATAAGAGCCATACCGCACGTACGTTTCTCTATCTTACTTTGCTAAGTATATGTATATAATATTTGTAGGAATTTATACCCTTGGCATTAAATTCATTGTAATTTACTAGAACATTATTTAAACATGCAAGTCTTTTCAACCTGATTAATGTTCATACATGATTTAGGGGATTGCATATCGAAGTATGTATGTTGTTTTTGTTACCTTTATATATTATCTGATATTATGTCACTAAATGTTTTGTTTTGTTTTTCTTTCTTTTTTATCCCTCAATTTTGTTTGCAATGTTCCTAACCGGAAGAAAGTCTTGTATTGCTTTTGTTTGTAACCCTTAAAACTCACACATTGTAAGCGATTTCATTGCCCTCAGGATAGTCTCCTAAACAAGGTATATTGATATGAGATTTTACTTATTTATATGCAAATCCATGCTATATTAAAGTCAATGGATCAACTTGTTCTTTTTAGTGTTAACTTTGAAACCATGGTGGGGCCAAGGATAAGGTTACAAACGTAGCATAAACCGGTTTAAATTAACCTGTGACTTGTTTACAAGACGATGTCCGACTGTGTTCCTTTCATTGTTCATTTTGCCCTCGTTTGTCTATAATTTTTACTTCGTTTATATTTTCAAAATATGTTTATGTTTACAAATCAATACATACACTGTTACGGGGCTGCGGTTTGATTGGATTGCGTTCTTGGAACCTGAATTTTTTGTTAGAAATTAATCTTTCGTCTTTCAGATTCCCGAGTGAGAATTATGTTTCACTGTTTCCGGTATCCCGACCTTCCCTAAATTTTTGGCCCAACCTTAAATATTTTTTTGGCCTTGGAAAATTTTATTTTCAACTTTTTAACAAAAATTTGCAAAATTTCACTTTTTATGCTTTAAACATGGCCAGTGATGTAAGGAATTACTGATGCTCTAAAGGCATAACCCCCTTATTTGTATTCATTTTTCGACATATTATTTCGGAAAAGTCTAACTTAATAAAAAAAATCCAAAAAAATATATATTCTGACCTACCTACCCTAATTTTATAAGCATGTTACCGGAAACAAAGAATTTTTTAGGTCTAATTATGTTATCCCAAATGGAGCAAACACAATGCATTTTTCACACCATCTATAGTCTGTAATATCCTTACACTACCTTCTCAAGTTAATCAAGATGATTCATCGCAACAGTACCCTATTCTCGCCTTACTTTGATATGGAAAAACCATAATATCTAAGATTTTGCAAACATCTTTCCCGCACAGTTTTCATCCAGTGTTTTGTGGTAGCCAGCTTTTCTGTACTTTCAGTATTTTGATTACAAAAACAGAGGCGATACGGAATATTCATGAATGCCACGTAAAACATTTACGGTCATTTCCACAAAACAGATGGGGGTTACATTCGGAAACATATTACGGAATATTCATGAATGCAAGAATAGTGTTTATGGTCATTTCCACAAAACAGATTGGGGGATACATACAGAAACATACGGAATATTCATGAATGCCAGGGTAGTGTTTATGGTCATTTCCACAATACAGATGGGGGGATACATACGGAAAAATACGGAATATTCATGAATGCCAGATCAATATTTATTTCCACAAAACCGATGGAGGGATACATAGGAAACATACGGAATATTCATGAATGCCAGAATAGTGTTTATGGTCATTTCCACAAAAGAGATTGGGGGATACATACGGAATATTCATGAATGCCAGAATTGTGTTTATGGTCATTTCCACAATACAGATGGGGGGATACATACGGAAAAATACGGAATATTCATGAATGCCAGATCAATATTTATGGTCACACCGACAGAACAGATAGGAGATAACTTATTAATGTTGATTTTGGGTCGACTATGTTTTATCTTCCCTTGACAGCAGCAACGTTCAATTTAATTAGAACATGATATTAATAGACTTGTTTTCGAAAGGGAAGTAGAATTAGTTTAATATTTACTGTAACTACAATCTACAGAAAGTGTTTTTCTATTTTCTTATTTCATTTTGCATACATTGAGCTATGTTTTTTTCTTTCAACGGGAAATTTATCGTGCTGTGGACTACTTAGTAACAAACATTTGTGCTAAAAACAGAGATATTTCAATAACTAATCTGAATAAGTTTTTCCTCTTAAAATGGCAGTATCGGGTCGAATAGTTTCCGATTTTCAAGGTTCTATATCTAAAGGCTCAGCAGAGGACTTTGACCATAGCTGTGAACCATGTCTGACGATTGGTCAGCAAACGGAAGCTCATGGGTTTTGTGTGGACTGTCAAGAATACCTGTGTAAGAACTGCTTTGCTTATCATCAAAGAACAAAGGCCTCTAAACATCACCACCTGGTAAACAAACATAATATGGGTAAATATGATGTTACCATGAAAGATTCAGGAGTTTGCACTGAAATGTGCCATGATCACAAATATGAAGTAATCAAATTTTTCTGTCCAAACCATGAAGCACTTGGTTGCCATGACTGCATGACCATGAATCATAGAACATGTAAAATTGACTATATACCTGACAAATGTTCAGGTATTGGGGACAGTGCAGAGTTCAGAGAGGTACTAAGGGAGCTGGACCAGAAAATGAATGAGGCCGAGGATGTTTTAAAGCTGGCCTCGTGTAGGGAAAAAGAATTAGATTCCTACTATGACAGATTACTCGAAGAAATTACAATGTTTCGTAAAGAGATAAATGATCGCTTAGACCAACTACAGAAGCAAATTCAGACAGATGCTGACAGAAAGAAGTCCGCAGATAAACAAACGGTAAAGAAGGTGCTTGAAACGTGTACAAAACTTTCTTCAGATATCAAACAACTACAGTCAAAACTACAAGGTTACAAAACCTTAAAGCAGAATGGACAACTTTACATTTCATTGAAACGAGCTAAATCCAAATGTCAGACAGACGAATTAAATGAGGCAGACAGAAGCTTAGAAACGACAAACATGCAATACATATTTGTGCAAAAATCAAGACCTTGAAAACATGGTTTCAAGACAGGATACATTTGGAAAGCTCACTCTCTCTTCTTCTGTTGTAGCTTCAAATGGGAGGAAACCAAATGACAAATTAATCTACAAAGAAAAAATAAATATAAAGATAAAATCAGATCAGAATGAATGCGCTATAACAGGATGTGTTGTCCTATCCTCTAACAAACTTGTGGTGGCTGACTGGAACAATAAGAAACTGAAAGTTGTTGACATAAAAAATAAAGCTGTAATAAAGCTGTAATAGAAGAGACAACACTATCCCATGGGATATTGCAGTAATGCATTAGGACCAGATTGCTGTGGTTCTGCCAGACAAAAAAGAGACTCTTATAATGACAACAGCTGGTAAACTGTCAATTACCTGCAAATTTCCGGTTAAAGGAAAATGAGGTATAGCTTATCACCAAGGTCATCTCTATATAGTTTCAATTGATCCGACGTGTGTATTTATTACAGATACACAAGGTAACGTTCAGAACACAATTAAACTTGATAATTTTATATTTGTCTTACAATACTACTTACTGCTAAGTAAGGATCGGAGACATATCTTCATCAGTGGCTGTGGTAGCAACAGTGTCGTCGGTATAACATTACAAGGTGATATATCTGCTGAATACAAAAACGAAGACTTTAAATCACCAGAGGGAATGGTAATGCTAGACAATGGATCCTTGCTAGTGTGCTTCACTGCGGTGAATGGCAGAATACATTTTATCTCGGGTGATTTGAAGCAAGGTTATACAATGATAGATGCTCTGTCATACCCACGGTCTATCTGCTATAATTTTGATCAACATGACGTCTATGTCGGAGGTCGCAGTGATGAGTTGATTGTGATGAATGTAAAATAATGTATTTATGACACAGCAAACAGTTTGGATC